>NW_020653733.1:714589-757945 GCF_003589595.1 Hyposmocoma kahamanoa | reverse complement strand
ACCAGCACGAGAGTGCACCTTTCCGAACAAAAAAGAATTATCAAAATCGGTCCACAATTGACAGAGATATCTGAAAACATACATACAGCCGAATGTATACTCCTCCTTATTCGAAGTCGGGAAAAAAAAATAGAATTTTGATTCAGAACTACAAAGAGCACCTTTGTGATATGGTTTATGAAATTATAATTGACTTGATTATGACACTGACATTGATTGATACAAAAGTAGTAGAAAAATACATTTATACAATGTTATGTTTCAATTATATTCCGATGTAGTCGATGGACAAGATGAAGGGAAGCCTTGTTGTGGTTATTTATTGCTATAAATAAATGTTGCTTCATCAGCATTCTGATTCGTTTCTCCAATGCCATTTGTTCAAGTTCAAATTAATTGATTTCTTTGTTACCACGGTTCACAAGTTACCCAGTGTAAGAGCGCCTGTATACGCTAAAAAATTCGACGTATCTGCTACGAAAAAAGATCAGAATGGTCAAAGTCAAAGTCAAAGTCAAAGTCAAAGATTATTTATTCCATAGGTAAAATAAATTTACACTTGAAAACGTCACACTTAAGCTACTGCTCGTTCACTACGCTGACCTCCCTGAGAAGAACGAGCAAGAAACTCTAGGGATTGGTCTTGTAAACGACAAGAACTTTGTCGGATCTAGCTACGAAAACAAGTCGAGAAAATGACGAGTATGTATATGATACGAATGCTTTCGGACAGACTGTGTAGGGAAAAATGTGTCAGTGCATTACGAGTCTTCCAAGTAGCTGTCGTTTTACTACCCACTGTGGGAAGAAATGTGTTGTTTTATAACAGGCAACACTCGTCCATGCGCATAAACATTCGTTTACTGACAATGCATCTCACCCCACCCTGTACAATAGCGACAGAGCGCGTTGTGTCAGGCGTACACAAGATTTTTTTCTTGACATCATCAAAGCTTTTAAATCTGTACATGTTAAATAAACTGAAGATCTCTGGGCATATCGACTAAAGCTATAGAGTCATATACCTAGTTTCCCCACATTTAGCTAACTTACACAAACAGTACTTAGTTTGTGCCAAAAGGTGGAAGGTCAATAAGTGAAACAATACAATTACAACTGAAACAACACTTAAAAATAATCACAAAAACAAATGAAATAATTATATCGAGTTCTTAGGTTTTCGCGATTGTTACACATAGGAAATGAAACTATTTTTCCGGATTTAAATCGCGTATATTCGTTTTTTCAAACAAACCGACGTTTCGGGCCCTTTACAGGTCCCATGGTCACGGTTGACTGACACGGTTGTCAATTTAACATTATAATTATACATTTAGTAGCAGTAGCGCTCCTTGTGAAAGAGTTCGTCCAGGGAAGTAATGTCACCTTACCTGTTTATGCCGCCAAGCAGTTTGTTTTTTTTGTTTTTAAAATTCTTTATTTAAGTAAGTAAGTTACATATACAAAACAACACTAAAAAGTAAACACCAAATTACACATTACAACATCAAATTTTAAACACTTTATGAGGCTAAATACACCTATCAAAGTTTAAACACATCTTTACAAACATTTCTTATTACGTCATAAATGCTAAGTACGGTAATTACAAGACGTAATCGTAAAACTAGGATTGTAGTGTGAATCAATTGTAATTGATCACTTATAACCTATTAATTCTTTTCATATTTTGATTTGTTATAATTTAATACAAACAAATATAAGGTGGAGTGCAAATAAAATGATTTGCCGAGCTCAGCGATCGAATTACGACCAGTATAAAGTAATGTCAAGCCAAGCAGTAATGTCAGCATTACTGTGTTCCAGTTTTAAAGGGTAAGGGTGCTGGTGAATTTACAGGCATATCGAACTTGTCAACTTATGCCTCATGGTGACGGGCGCAGTGGCAGTGCCCCTCAGATCAGTGGCACTGCAACTGTTATAGACAGGCGTGCAGCTTACTATCAGGCGTACGACTTGTTCGTCCCGTCATTTGATATAAAAAAAACACAGGGATCGCTGCGGAAAACTCAATATTTAATAACACCTAATAATAATAACTGTGTCGCAGGTGCCATGGACATACATATAAACAACCACAAAGTTACACCCAAACTCAGGGGAGAAATAAATGTAGGCCATACAAATATTTCTCCCGGCCGGGGAATCGTACCTGGGACCTCTGCATGGCAGTCTGGCATGGTAACCGTTCGGCCACGGAAACAGTTAACACAAAAATATCATCAAACAATTCTTTTTTCCCGCAATCGAAGTGAAAAGTAAAATTTTCACCTCAATACAATATAAACCTAAGTAGTAAGTAATCTCACTAAAGCTCTGGTGGCTAAGCACGAAAAATACATTATTTGCAATTAAGTTTATGAATATTAGGACATTTCGTCACCATGAAATTCAATTGTTTTTATGTTAAATTACTCCACTAGTTTGTCATAAATAGAAATACAAAGATCGAACACTCGAAGGAATTATTTCTAAGTGTACGATCTTTATATTAGGGGTTAAAGTATGAAATTGCCGTTTTATTGCAATAGGTTCTTTGAATTTTCATAGAATCTTCATGGTTTGAGGTTTTCGAATGAAACTTTTTTCAAATGGTTTCTGTGATTTTTTTTTTAAATTTGAAACATTTGAATATCGACTTTCAATTGTTTTTGTTATTCAATTTAGACAAGAAAGATGGATACTGCGAAAATTCGAGTGATTTTTGAATACGAGTTCCGACGCGGAACTAACGCGGCAGAAACAGCCCGCAATATCAATGCTGCGTTTGGAGAGGGGTCTACTAATGAACGCACCGTGCGATTTTGGTTTAAACGCTTTCGTGATGGAAATTTCGACTTAAAGAACGAGCCACGAGGAAGACCGCCCACACAGGTGAATAACGATGAATTAAGAGAGATAGTGGAAGCCGATCCTAGTCAAACTACCCAGGAATTAGCGGCATGGTTTAACGTTACCTTACCCACAATATTGACTCACTTGCGTCAAATCAATAAAATAAAAAAATACGAAAAATTGGTGCCTCATGATTTGACTGATCTGCAGAAAGAAACGCGTGTTGAAACTTGTGTTGCCTTGTTGAACCGGTACAGAAATGAAGGAATATTGGATCGAATTGTAACATGTGATGAAAAGTGGATTCTTTATGATAACCGGAAAAGAAAAATGCAATGGCTGACCCCAGGTCAAATGCCACAACAGTGTCCTAAAGCAAAACTTACCAATAAAAAGGTAATGGTAACTGTTTGGTGGTCTCAGCATGGTGTTATTCACTATAGTTTTCTCCGATCTGGTCAAGCAATAACGGCAGATGTCTATTGTGCCGAACTCCGAACCATGTTGACAAAACTAGCAGTAAAACAGCCCCGACTCATGAATCGATCTTCACCATTATTGCTCCACGACAACGCGAGACCTCACACAGCACGAGAAACCATTTTGACCCTTCAGGAACTGCAGTTAGAAACCATTCGTCATCCTCCGTATTCACCAGACCTTGCTCCAACGGACTACCATTTTTTTCGTGATTTGGACAATTATCTACGTGACAAGAAGTTTTCTTCCCAGGAGGCAGTACAAAATGCTTTCACACAGTTTGTGCAGTCTAGATCGTCGGAGTTCTATCGCAAAGGCATTAATAACCTTCCCATTAGATGGCAGCAATGTATAGATAATAATGGCAACTATTTTGATTAAATAAATTTGTTAAAAATTTAAAAAATAAACAATTTAGATTTTCAGTACAAATCGGCAATTTCATACTTTAACCCCTATTATTAATAATTCACTGTTCACTTGTAATTTCTTCACTGTTCATGCGGTCAGGCTTACGAATGCACTTCCCATTACTGTTCATGATAATAAATCCTTAGCAATATTCAAAATGAGAGTTTAGGTGCACTGTCTACTGTTCCATTCATTTTATAGGTATTATAGTACGAAAGATGTATTTATCTATTTGTATAATTTATTGCTTCGTCATTCATTTTTGTTTTGTTGTGCACGTAAACCCATTATTGTAATTATAGTCTCCTGTATTTAGGTCTGCAGGAAGAAATTTCTGTTAGAAATAAGCAGTACCTTTTGTTTGGGTTTTCCTTGTTACTAAATGTGTTTTTGTTTTTTCTGTACAATAAATAATTAAACAAATAAATAAATAATCTTTTATCACAGTCCTAGTCTGCAACGTGTGTATTAGAATGTATTAGTTATTAGTAAGTATAAGTTTATTTAGGTATATTTATATATACATATATCTACGTATCATTATTTTTTTAAATATTTTATAAATTAGTATGTGTCTTTATTTATTTATTTTTATTTTGTATTTTTTTTTATTTATACAATTTTTTTTTATACTTGTAAAATTGGCACACTACGTCTCCCGCTCCGACTAGCTTTCCTCTAACTCTAAGGTTGTCTGGAAGAGATCGCTCTTAGCGATAAGACCGCCTTTGCCCACATTAGTTTTAAGTTGTTTATGTACTATTCTTGTTCTTGTGTGTTCTTGCAATAAAGTGTTTATCTATCTATCTATCTATCTATCTAATTATACTATTTTAATTTAATTTAGATTATTCGTGCATTTTACGTGTAATAGCCGAATCAATGTTTCTTTCTTTCTATAAATATATAGCAAAAACGGAATTTGAATCATCTAATCCGCTTTGCGGCGTGTAGTTTTCATAATTTTTCATCAGTCACAAAAACAAAATAATAATATATAATAATAATAAATTTTATAAATATGTCCTACTTATTTAAAAAAAAAACTCCCGATACAAAATAGTGTAATCCAATAACGTTTTCATAAAAAAAGCAACTTCAAAAAATCGTGGTACTACATCTCTATTTGCCAAGCTTTATTGAAAACGGTTACCGGAAAGTCTGCGTAACCGTATTTAACACCCACAGAGGTGAAATGTTATCCTTAAATTTGAATGGAACCACTACTGGGGTACCTCCCGTCCTGTTGGACGGTAAACAGGAAACATTGAAATCGATTCACAAATGTCTCGTACGAAACAATTTAGAGAATGTCAGTACAACAAGAAAGATTTACCAGGACCGTGCAAATTTAAATTAAAGAAGTTAAGTCAAAATATAATATTAGTTAAGTGATGTGCCATTGTCATTTTATTTATTAATTTGAGTGTCCTTTCGATTTTATTTTATTTGTAAGTTTTGAATCGCTTATATTTTACTTCTATTTTAAATTCATGAAATTAGTAAATTACAAAATTTTGGACAATATTAAGTTTGGACATTTTGTTTTTGAAAATTTAAATTTTATTTCCAAAGCGTTCATGTCTCAGTAAATAGTTAATTATATGTACAAGGTAACTACTAATAACAAACTATGACTGTCTCCGATAATAAAATATTTTTAAACTAGGCTTGAAATGATAAATAATTTAGGGTCAGTTCATCCGTTTTTGAGTTAAGCTGCTACAGACAGACACACAAATTACACGGTTTATAAAAACAACAAAACAAACAAAATGACAATTCTTCATTATTGTAGAACATCACATCATTGAGGTAATTTAATAATGAAGCCTTTAAATTCTAATTAATAATGCCTTCGTAGCTTTTGTCTGTTATTTTAGACAAACAATCGTAAAGTCATCGCAGTGATAGCGTTATTGTTGAAAACGTGACTTGCAAGTGCAAAAGTTGTGGGTTCGGTCAAATAACGTTCAGAAATTTACGATGGGTTTTGTGTATATATTCCAATCGCCGTATTCCTTAGCACGCCACGTTTATCTGCTCCGGGAAAGACAGGGTTGAGAACGTATGGGAAAGGTAGCAAAACTCATATGAGTTCTAAAACAAACAGATGTAAGCGTACGCGGGGTATCGAACGAACAAGGCAAGCAATATCACCACTGGGTTTCATTACTCCTTTCGCACCAATATAAAGTCTAACTCGTTTTTACTTTCATATCAAGTGAAATTAGAATAACTAAATCGTACCTTGTTATAATAAAGCCACATAGGTGCATGTGTGTCAGAATGACATCAATGTCAAAAATATGTACCCTATATCATGCACCAATAACTCAAGAGGATTGCTAATTGCGACCAGCGGCATGATAGTCGCGACACGCGCGATAAAATTGACATAAGCGCGCGCTATTGGCTGTCTAAATTAGATATGATTGAGACAGCCAGTAGCGCGCGCTTATTCCAATTTTATCGCACGCGTCGCGACCATCATGCGTAGCCATGCTACGGGGGCAGATATATTATACAAGCGCCCGGTTTTTAACTCGGTTTAAATCGGGTTAAAACCCATTAATGCCCGAAATCGAGGCTAAATGTATTTAGAACTAAATATTTATTGTGAATCCAGTTTTGTTCAAATTTAATGATATTATTGCAACATTATTCACAGATGTCGCGAGGACCAAATAACTATTTTTGTAACTAATTTGTTTTACATTGACCAACTGCAATTAGTCTAAAACTACTCTAATTTCAAGTGATAACAAACAAATCAACTAGATGGCGTTTATTCGACAAATTTTGTAATGTATACTGCCGGCTATTCTTTTATTTTGTTTAGGATTAGCGTCATCTGGGTATCTTAGTAAGCATTAATTTTTAAATTAGTTTAAAACACACAATGCAATCTATTGATACACATATTTGCTAGAGTTCAGAAAACAATTTAAAATATTTGCATATACAAGGAAAAAACTGACCACTTTTTTTTCATATTAAAGAGTAATTAACTGATATCCATAGCCATTTACATAATGTAAACTACTTCCAGGTTATTGATCAGCGCCATCCGGATATAAGACGGGATTTTGACCTTTTCAGAGTTAAGATCTGTATCTGTGTGGAGACTGGCAGGCCTCTTCAGTTATTGGTTCATGGTTATATGTTATAACTGTCACGTTTGATATTGATTATAATATAAAATGTCATGATATTTTACAACTATGTTTATTTATTTTTTGCGAAATTACTCCACTAGTTTGTTAAAATATAAATACAAAGATCGAACACAAAGCAAAATAACTGTAGGCCATACAAATATTTCTCCCGGCCCGGGAATCGAACCTGGGACCTCTGCGTGGCAGTCCGGCATGGTAACCGTTCGGCCACAGAGGCAGTTAATGTAATGTAATGGGAAATTACAGAGGGATTTTTGTTATAATAGATTAATAAATTTTTCACCTCACTAGTTCGGAACAGCTTACGTTTTCATTAAAAATCTGCGGTGTTTTAAATTCGAATTGACGATGGACGGATGGATGTAGTTTGTCTAACTTTTTCTTTCTACGAAAAAAAAAAACATAACGATACGTTCAACTATGCGATTTGTCGTACATTATTTATGTAATAAAAATCCGTTGGTGTATTTTATTCTTATTATTGTTGACATTACATTGACAACGATAACTAATTTTGTTTATTAAAACTGATTTGTTATATTTTAACTATTTTTCTTTCATCTACCATTTTCCCCGCTATAGTGAGGTAAAGATATGTGTTTTTAAAACCCTCGCTACGCTTAGAATTCTGTTTTATTAATCCTTCCGTTTCTCAGGTTTAAATACAAGCACTCGCGTCATCAAACAACAACTTTCTAGTCTTGTATAAAAAATAACTATATACCAACAAAATAGATATTTCAAACAATTTCCAAACTAATATTAATATATAATTATATAAAAAAATCTCTGTTAAATTGTGATTTGCCGATAGGACGCGACATTATCTTTAACGTTATCTGATCTAAATAACTTGGTACTGGTCGTCCTCTACCTCTTTTCCTTTCTGTACAGTTTTTAAGAAAACTGTCCTAACGTTTCAGATGCCCAGACGTCTTTTCCCTTCGAATACCAACGAATGTGCGAAATATTGCTCAATAATAATTATATAGGAATGCCGATTACTTACCGAAGCCCAGCTGTCTTCTTTCTCTTTTCCTTTTTTTTTCACGGTACACGGTCCTGCACATTTTCGCGAGCAAAATTTTTCAATTGAATAATTTTCCTATATAATTATTAGCATAACGTAACATTTGATCTCAATTATCCCAGTGCACGAAAGAGGAGATTCCCCGCACGACGTACAACTGTGTAACAATCGGCATACCTTACGCCGATTGATTAATCCCTTCACCATGATGTGAATTACAGAGTATGCCGTCAATATGATAAGAAGAAGATAAGGACACATCTACTTATCGGTCAGCCCGTGGCATCGAGTATATAACCAGAAATAGAGAAGAAATTCATTAATCATTTATTTTGTTTGATAACTATTCTGCCAAATCATTACTGTGACAACTGCGCTCCGATTGGCCAGCACGAATCCGGAACAATTGACGGGCGTCGTCAATTGTTTCACTTCAAATCCACCGTAACGAAAATTGCAAAATCACGTATTTAATTACCGATGAAATGTGATTCTGTTTGTTTTGGAATTAGATGTTTTGCTGTTTTTCCCACACCACTGAATGGAACAGCCCCGATTATTAAAGATATTATCTTTATTACAATAAATACGGAATATTTTTGGAATATACGAAAACGTACACACACGTCAGTTGTTGGCGCTGTGCTATTTCAGTTATTTACTTTGTGATTTCAGCGCAAACGAGAGTTGATATATAAAAGTGATTTAAGGTCCATTTGCCGGATGAGTTGCCAGGGATGAATGGCCCTTAATTCGTCTCTATTTCTGGTTCTGTACTCGATGGCGCATGGTGACCACAACCAGTGTAATCAGTGTGGCCGAAACTTCGGGATGATATGTATTTTATTTTTCTTGTAGACATGTTGAAGATCGTCGACGACGGATATAAATTACAAAGTTCCTATTGTTACTATTATTATCTATTTAAGACACTCTCCTCTCCCCGAGAATTTTGGAATGTGTAAATAGGGTAGGCCATCGCCTTTGAGGTAACATCTTACCTCAATGGTAGAGTCAGCCGGGCTTAAGGACTCGATTAGAAGAATTATCCTAGGTCACAGAACGTGACTCAATATTTGACCTTCGTCACGACCCGTAGAATTGTATTTTTATGCTAGATTTAAATTTCATGAATATGAGTGAGTTGTGTACCTACTCTAATTTATTAAATAACAAATACTGAGTTTAGTGACTGTTTTGTTACCGTAGATTCCACTGTAGAAAGTATTTTTGTACTTAGTGTCCATAAATTTATGTTAAGTTTGTTGAATGCTTGATTATGTTTTGTTTTTCTTCTGTTTTGCTTTACTTTTTCTTTATCTTTATTTCCTTTCTTCATTTTCAATATTTTTGGGAAAGTTTCAATTAATTAATATTTTAAATACTGCACTGAATAGTATTAAAAACATATTTTAAACGCATTAGGAGAAAAACAATTATTAAATATGCTATTTATTTAATGCATTTTGACCAGCGAATGCATGTTATATAAACGATATCAAACAAGAAAACTCAATTACATTTTGTTGCCAGGATCAAGAAGCAAATATACGAATAATAGGATCATAGCTTGTCAGTTTCCCAGTAAAATTATATAATTTCAAAATAAATTACGGTAATATAATCATGTTGCAGACAACGAGAACACCACCTGGTCTCAAACTAGCGAAATGTACTCTGAGTACCAGAACCGATAGCACCGATTTAGAAAAAAATTATTTCCGTTGGGTGATTGAAGTCGTCAATTAGACGCAAAAAACTGTAAAAAAAAATTGTCTTTAGATTTTGAAATACCATAACCCATACTGCGGAACGAAAAAGGCATATTAAACATTTTTTTCAAAATTGGGTTAGGTACATCTTCGATATAAGGAAAAAGTATACTATAACTCGATGTCTATAAACTAAATTTTTTGCAATCCTTATTTCAATAATACAATTGTTGGATATACAATGAACTCAAAAGGCAGAAATGACACCAACAATCAGGTTTTCCATCATGAAAAGTAATATTTGACGTTTATAAGTAATCCACTTTCGGAACAAAAATAGGCACAAACAACATCTCTACCAAAATTGAATTAGAAAAAAGCCCATCTACCTAACTTTTTATACAAATGTAGCCGTAGAAAGTACTCTTTTTGAAAGAGTTCGTTCTGGGGAAGTACTATCACATTATTTATTTCTGCCGGCAAGCAGTAATGTGACATTATTGCGTTCCGGTTTAGAAGGGTAAGAACGTTGGTGAAATGGCAGGCATATGGAACTTGTCGACTTATGTCTCAGGGTGACGGGCGCAATGGCCCCTCAGATCTTTGCGATTTAAGTATATTAGTGACATTGCAACTGTTATGAACAGGCGTGTCGCTTACCAACAGGCGCACGGTTTTTGTTCGTCCCGTGACTTGGTAGCATAAAAATCTAAATTACGTAGAATATTTATTAGTCCCTTTCATTAGCAGAAAATAAAAAATGTTCCTATAATAAAGTCACATGTGATCATTTAATTTTTTATGACCAACTTCCCTGAGAAGAACGAGCAAGAAACTCTAGGGATTGCTCTTTTCAGATAAACTTAAAAGCTATGGACTACGCTTTGAATCATACTTGTGTGGAATCTAGACTCATGTCTTCTTTCCATACATCTTTATCTAACACATAGTCTTCAAGTTTGTTATAATTATTAATACATAGATCGAACACTTAGAAAAAATTCCTTCGATCCGGCCGGATTCGAACCCACGTCTTCTAGCAAGCCGTGCCAACTAAGCCACAGAACGAACCAGCGAACCTCACGAATTCTTCTATGTGCTTGTTGTAGGATAGGACTTTTTAGCCATAGCGCCGTCTATGAGATCTATGAAAATATTTCGAAGGAATTTTTCCTAAGTGTTCAACAAGCTAGAGGTTAATTTCATAAAAAATAACTGAATATCAGTTAATTACAAACTTACCTAGTCTTCAATTTTGTAATGACTTTTCAATTAAAATGCTTTCGATAAAACTTACGTTTTAAAATTAGGAAATGATAATCATAAAAATAATACGCGCTACATGAAACAAATTATGTATAAAAATGTATGTGAAATTTTACAACTCCTCTATTTAAGCTTAGACAAGTTATCGACAATTTCCTTTCTTAGAATATTGAAACCTCTCTCCTGAACAGTTGTCATTTTGCAGATGTGACATTATTACACAATGGGTGCTAAAAATTTCAATGGAACTTGCATGTTGGTAAGGCTTCAGAACCCTTGGAAAAAGTGTGAAATCCCTCGTTGTCTAATCACTCTCTTTAGATAAGATCCGTATCCAGCAGCGGGACGTTTATTGAGTGGTTGTTGATGATAATATTGTGTAATTTCACTAGACCCTAAGGAAATTATAATACCCGTTATAATATTTGCAACGGACGTTCGGCGCAGAGATGTAGACCAGAGACGCCGCAGATATGGGTTATGACAGCATCTGCAGCAAACATTTTTGCAGAATGCAGAATGACAAATTTGCAGATGTGGAAGTAGATGCGAACGCTTGAATTTTTTTCACAGAAAGATGTGGATTTGATGATAATTGTATTATCATTTATTTAAGTAAAATGTAGTTATTTCACGTAATTTTATTACGAAAGAGATAAAAGATAAAAGAAGGCGTAGAAATATTACGACGCTTATTAATACTTAAGGTTTTAAAGATGTCGTGGGCCGTCCTTTATATGAAGAGAGCTAGGCTGTCTTGAATAAAAAAGTCCATAAATCTAAGTAAATTCAATAAATTTTTCTTTATAAAATAAACAGGTCATTGCCTGCGCTACATGCTGCCGAATTTTTGATTCCTGATTGGACAACCTGTATCCGCAAAACTCTGCATCGATTGGTTCGGATGTAGGATAAGGAATCAGATGTTTAACAATATCATCCGCGGATCATCCACTGTTGCGGATGCAGATACAGATGTCTGCGGCTTCCCTAGTGTGAACCACGAGCTCTGTGATCGGATTTTTAAGCCGCTCGTTGTCTGGCTGATTGGCATGTGGGGAAGTGTATTTAGATAACAATATTTATTAGAATTATTAAACACGCTAGGATCCGGCTGGATTCGAACCAACGTCTCCTAGCAAACCGTGCCATACCGATTAAGCCTAGGAACGAACCAACGGACCTCACGAATTTTTTCATGTCTTTGTTGCAGATCTTTGTTCAGGTTATTAACGACTTTTTACCGTAGCGCCATCTGTGAGAAATCTACTTCACTACTTCATTCTGCGAGGTCCCTTTACAGCTACCAGCCGCTGACTAAAGGTGTCACTTTAATAATTGTAATTAAGTTTTATTGATAATTATAATCAACGATGTGTACTAGCATACAACATGAAGACGCTACACATCATTTAGTTGGTTGCAAACATTCAAGATGTCAGATGCAGACGCGGTTCTCTTTGAAAATTAATTTACATCGATGCGTGACTCACATTTCGGTACTTAACATAAATATAATATAATATAAAGTACTAAATTATTCACATTAACCCGATAAGTAATGTTGTGATTTTTTATTAATACGTGCACTGTAATATTTGATGATCGCGAAATAGGATACAAAATTTCACAAGCTTTGCAAGCATGTAATGACGCGTGTTAAAACAAAATAAACATAAATTACAGATTAAAAGCAACGGAGTGTCCTGACTACACAATGACAGAGTACCTATGTATAATATGATTATAGCAGTTACTAAGATGAAATGTATTGTGCAATAAATAGCGGGTTTGCCAGGGGCTTTACGTTCTTCTTTCGAATGTTCTATTTTTATTGGGGTCAACAAACAGTTACACATTACAAATAGTACATAGCTATAACTAACAATAAGTGACTTAATGAGTAACCAACGCCGTTAACCATTTTCCGATTTTAGTAAATACTACTGCGCTCCTAATTTTCTTGTGTCGATACTCACAAATAATGCCAAGACTAAATCAGGTGCCCCTTCAATAGACAAATCGATCGATGGGAGCATTTACGACAATATATATCCTTTTTATATACATATATAGAGAATTCGTCTAAGCCAATGCATGCACTAGAGAAAACATCCTGTACATGTATACACATACACCAATATAACTTATATACATATCGTGTTTCTTTTAAAATAAGTAGAATTTGATCTGCATATATACTAAAAGTGCTTGTAAGTAATTGCCCACAGGTTAAGGAATTTTATAACTGATTTTTAAATTTATTGATAATAAATTTTTTGAAAATCCAAACGCGCGTGCTATGAATATCAATGTCATTAAATGCATTATTAAACGAATTTTTTAACCTATACAATGGTGATCGCTTGCCAGCATTGGTACGACATTTGTGAGTAGCAAACATGTGAGTCCGTGATGAACACATGTGGACGTTGTTTGGGACTTTGTACGACATACTGTTAACAATATCAGAACAATCGTATTTGTTATTGCATAAGTCATACAAGTTGTTGTCTATAGATTAAAGCCGTTGTTAATAATAAAGAAATAACATTCAATTAAACTTAATTATAACATTATATGACAAGACTTGATACGAGATTTGACAATATCAGTGCGACGTAAATAACAAAACAAAATACGATACGGAACGGTGAGGAAAACCCTCTACCGGAAAGGTTTAGCAAAATTAATTAGGTTATTGTGGATCTTAACAATCCTTAATACCCCTTGGTCTTAATGAAGAGACGTGAAAAAGCCCAATTAAGGTTTAAATTAAGCAAAACGAGTTGCGGTAATCAAAAGGACTCCTTTGACATGGAGATGTTGGGAATTTCTTTGTAGATTTTTCCAATTATTGTGCGGCTAGATTGTGAAATGAAAATAATTGTCTTTTTTTATTAAGCTGATTATTTATTCGAAAAAGTCGAGGTACCCCATTGACTTACAATTATATGGACGTCGGGTCCGCGCTAAAAAGTGTCCGCACTTGTAAGGCGCTAAAATCGTATACAGAGCGCCAAACTCCGCTTTAGTCTTCATTTGTTCGACTGACAGCGCGATACTGCGATGACATTACAATTTAAATTTCGAATAGGTGGACTTGGGACATTTTTTTCGTGGTTTTTGTATTAGACCCGTCGTCCATTTATTTGTAAGTCAATGAGGTAGCCTAAGCATTTGTTCACGCGGCATTGTCTTGCACGTTTTTAAACGTATTCTATTTTAAACGGATAGATAGCGGGGTGTTCAGACAATTCTTCATCTTATTCAGACAAATAAATAAATTGATTGATTGATTGATTGATTGATTCACACGATATATTTTCAAGTTTTGAGTTTGTTTTAGTTTAAAAGACGGATCTACGCTTTGTTGCACTTTTATATTGGCATAGAAAACGCCAACAGCTTCGCTGCCGGAAGAGCAGAAGTATTGGGTACATCCAGAATAATAAGTAATAATAAATAACGCACACACTCAACATAGCCCCGCACTAGGGAAACCCTGTATCGCAAGTGCCATGGACACACACATAGACAACCACAAATTACACCCAAACTCACGAGAAAAATAAATGCAGGCCATACAAATATTTCTCCCGGCCCGGGAATCGAACCTGGGACCTCTGTGTGGCAGTTCGGCATGGTAACCGTTCAACCACGGAGGCAGTTATTTATATTAATATATATTAATGCACACAAATTTGATTCAAAGAGTATTATTCCATAGCATTCAAGTTCATTTGAAAAGAGCGATCCCTAGAGTTTGTGGCTCGTTCTTTTCAGTGAAGTCAGTGTAGTGAACGAGCAGTAGCTTAAATATGACGATTTCAAGTGTAAATTTATTTTACCTATAAATGATACTTAAACTTTGATCCAATGAATCAAGAAGCAGTGCGTACAAACACAATTAAAAATCAGAGAAATGATGAAAAAAACGGGCCTATGTTCCACTAAAAATATCAATAAATCGTTGTCCACAGAAGATTTGCCGGTCATTTTCTATTAATAAAATTATGCGTGCCTTCCTTCCAAAAGATACTTCAATACTATACGCCGCTTGTTCGGTGACTATTCGATAAAAAACCCATGACTTCACGCCCTGTAAAAGAGACGCATTAATACTATGGGCCACTGCACACCGAATACGTTAAAGTTTATTCGATTTGAGTGACAAGTCCATTGCGTATTCGATAAACGCACAGACCACATAATGGATAAACGTATAGAGCTGGGTGCGTTTTTTTTGCAGGACAAACACCGTGTGAACGGTGCTATAATTATCATGTATGCGCCACTGTTTATTCGGTAAGATTGATAACGCCAAAAAAAAAAACGCGCAGTACAATGCCTTGTTGTTGATGATGATGAGATTATTTATTCAGCGTAAAGTTAGGATTCACTAACCTACGTTCCCAAAGACACCAGTCATTCATAACTTTCGGGTTTAATGTAGACAATGCCATCTATACTCGAGCTGTTAGTTTCCATATTTTAAGAGGTAACAATAAGTTTACAGATAACGAAATAGCATAATTTTTCTTAAAAAAAAAAGGAACCGACTTCAAACTTTGTTTTTATTAGGTTACCGGAAAATGCGCGAAACCGGAGTCATCCCCTAGTTTGCTACCCTTAGAGGTGGAATATTTTCGGGGAATTTAAATGGAACCAATACTGTGGTACCCTCTTTCCAAACAAAAAAGAATTATCAAAGTCGGTTCCCAAACAATAGTACACATACAAAAATAAAAATACAGTCTAACTGAGAACCGACTTCAAAAAAAAGTCGGTTAATAATAAAAAAATTAAGTAAGTACAATATTTTGTATTCAAAGCAGTTCGATGCTAAAGCGAAACTACAAACGTCATATTATTAAACATATGGGAGCGGTTAGATACCTTTACAGCTACCATCCCCGACTAGAGATGTTGCTATTCACTGCATTTTAAATTTTTATTGAATGGACATTCAATTATTTTTTTGTGAAATTACTCCACTAGTTTGTTATAATTATTAATACAAAGATCGAACACTCAAAAATGATACCTTCGATTCGGCCGGATTCTTTTTTTGTCGGAACGAGGGTACCTCAGAAGTGGTCCCATTTAAATTTGAAGAAAATACTAGTCCACCTCTAAGGGTGGCTAACTAAGGGATGAATGACTTTTGAGGTAGGTTTTTTATATTTAAAAAAGTTATTGATATCGTTTCACTCATTTTGTAACGTACTTTTGGTATTAGCTTAAAGGTTTTTGATATCTCGAATATTCACCTTGTTGATTACCTTGAATATGAGTCTATTTCTAGAATTTTCTTTAAACATATTCCGCTAGTGTTACGCCGGGAAGCGTCTGTCTCTGTATGGTTACGCTAATTTGGTTTCCTAATTACTAATTTGGCTTTTGGTTCTTTTTTTACAGTAATGAGTTAATCTTGGGTTTAAGAAATTACTCCCAGGAAGGGTAATATTTATTTTACCTGTTTTTAACCTTTTGCTTCTCGCCGCCATTTTGCTTTTTTCATGTTGGTTTTTTTTATGTGGGGGATTCTGAAATATCTTATTTAAAAATAGCTAGTTTCGAGGTCTTAGGTGTTTGCGATTGTTACACATAGGAAATGAAACTATTTTTCCGGATTTAAATCGCATATATTTATTAGTAGTTTCATTTCTTAATAGCTGGTTTGTGTGTACCGCATGACGATTCTTGTTTGGCAATGTTGTTTGACTAAACATAGCCGATTCACTCTATCTCTATTCACTCGATCACTTTAGGCGAGTAGGTAGCAGTCAGTTTTAAGATATAATAACTCTGATCAACTGCAAACTAGACTAGACTGCAAAAGTTCTGTAATTCTAGTAATAAAAATAATAAGAAATAATAAGAATGTAATTGTAATGGCGTCGAAGGTCCACAACAAACTGCCGAGTGATATTAGAAATTGAAATATTTGTGTGGAATTTAATAAATCTAAAAATATTTTTTATTTTTTTTAAGATATCAAGTGACAGGACGAATTAGTCACGAATGAGTCGTGTCCATGTCCAAGCTTTAAATCGCAAAGATCTGAGGGGTTCTGCCACTGCGTCTGTCTCCCTGCGACATAAGTTGACAAGTCCCATTTGCATATAATTTTACCGGCACCCTTACCAAAGGCGGCAGAAACAGCACAAATCTAGTTTAAAAAAATGTCAAATATACCAAAAATCACAGGATATATATTAGCATCGGTAAAGGTCCTTGTGAAAGAGTTCGTCCTGGGAAATACTGCCTACCTATTTCTGCCGCTAAGCAATATGAGCATTGCTGCATTGCGATGCTGTTGAAATTGCAAGCACATGGATGTCTCAAGGTGATGGGTGCAGTGGCAGTGCTCATCAGATCATTGCAATTTAAAACTATGAGTGGCAGTGCAACTGCTATGGAAAGGCGTGTCGCTTACAACCAGGCGCATGACTTGTTCTTTACGTTACTTCATTATTTGGTTCCTGTGACTGTGTGCAAGTGCATACATAAAATTTATGAAAACTTTATAATATGCCATAAGGCGGTTCTTAAGGTTTTAATATGCATTCTTCGAACAAAGAAGGCGACATCCCGTGTATTTTGTGACCCAGTGTTTTTGACGACGTTTATTAAAGAGACCTATCAATACTTGTGATTCATTACCAAAGCATCAAAAAAGCTAATTGAGTATAGCCTGTAAAAGCTGGGGTTATAAACGTGATACAGGTTAATGTTTATAACAGTGTCCTGTATTTAACTTCAGATGTTTGTTCGTAGTAACAGAAAACAAAAAGTTTTCAATTTGTTCCTAAAAATAATAAAGAACTTGCTGAATATTCCTGAATCTGCCAAACTGCCACAATAGAACGTTAACATGTTCTGTCGCAATAAAAATGAATAAAAATTAAATCTGCCTAAATGGCAGAAATCTGTCACATATGGTCACACTGTTCTCAATCTCAAAGTGACATTGACATTGACAAGAGGCCTCTAGTCAAAACGTTCCTTTGCTAACTTTCGTATCTATTTATATTTATATCATTTAAATATTGTCTAAACATTTTTGTCACTCCGTGTTTAATTTTTTACTTTATGTCATTATTGTTTAATTGATTATTTGATTAGGTATTTTGTAGCTTTAATGTTTTATTTGTGTACTATAAAATAACCAATACTTCAGGTAGGTTTAAACATTAAATCATCCTTAAAATGAAACGAACGTACAAGAACGTTACCTAATCTATGGTCGAACTGAATTAATTGCGTAGTGTTCTTGCATCTATTCTAAAATATATTGTTTTGCAATTTCTTTATTCCCGACTTCTAAAAATATACAAAAACAAGAGGGAGCAGCGGAAAAATTCCTAATCTTCGATTTGATTTTAGAGGGGTATATCCACTTTAAAGTTAAAAATAAAATATTGTATGAGTAACTACACGATATTCAAGCATAGACATTAATCAGAAACATAAAACAATAAAGTTTCCTCGATAGATGAAAATCACGAAATGACCTCTAATTTTCACATTTTTCCGATTTATCCTCGAAATGCTACAGGTTATTAGGACAAAAATTAGATAATTAATTATATTTATGCATGATCGACAACTGTCACTACGGATTTTTTTAAATCCCTTTAGTTTTAGAGTTATTCCGCTAAAACGAATTTGGTACTTTTAATGCGCAAAATTCAACATCTCCTGTCGCACGTCACGCGAACTTCGCGCATATATTTGTTTCACAAATTTGGGCGGATCCAACGTCAAAACTTTTTTGGCATGAGAGCTCAGTCATAAACTAAAACGTAAAATTATACTAGCAAAGTCCATGAACGGCACTTCGTTGATTTTGGGTCAGCTTTCGCCATCCTTCTTTATAACATCGTTGAAAATACATCAAAATCAGCGTTAAGAGCTTTTGACAGACACTCGCTTTCGCGAAGTAATGCCACACACCTTGCATGCTTGGAGTTTTGTAGCAACAACGCGTATCTGATGTCAGCTCGAGTCGCGCGCGTGATTTGCGGAAACGTGTACTTACATAAGCAGAGAGGATCGTCTCTTAATCGTGTAACATTAACACCTAATGGACATAGTCCGGAGTAGACAGACCTCTTTAAACAGGATTTAGTATGAAAAATGAAAGGAAGCGCTGCTAGTTGCATTAGTTTTACGTTTTTTCAGCATCTAATATTTATCTCCTTGTGAAAGAGTTCGTCCAGGGAAGTACTGCCACTTTACCGATGCCGCCAAGCAATAATGTGAGCATTACTGCGTTCCGGTTTAGAAGGGTAAGGGTGCTAGTGAAATGACAGGCCCCTGGGTCTTGTCAACTTATGTACACACATCAAAAAAAGTTTGCGATCACTTCGAAAAACTGAAATCTTTTTTGTTACTGTAGATTATATTATGATTTTTTCTTCTTTTTAGATTCTTTATTTAAAAATAAATTAGAACATAAAACAATGACCCCGTTCAATTGTTTTTTCATATAAAAAGGCTTTCAGTCCTAGCTTACGCTCATTCAGAAATCTGATTTAGTCAATTATAAGCGATTCAAGATATTTTTCGCGGAAAGTTGTGATTGAAAAAATGCCAAGAGGATTATCAGAGGTTTTACGAGCTAGAATAGTAACTTTGAGGGAAGAAGGATACACCACGAGAGTAATAGCACGCAGACTTGCTATATCCCAATCCTGTGTCGTGGCTACTTTGCAGAGGTATCACGGAATGGGGAATTTAGCTGACCGACCCCGCAGCGGTCGCCCAACTGTTTTGACAGCTGCCCAAAAGCGCTATATTAGATTGCTGGCAGCCCGTGATCCAACAATCAACGCCACTAAAATAAAAGCAGAAGTCAGGGCCGCCTCTGGGCTTGAAGTTAGCACGCAGACCGTTCGCAATTGCTTGCACCAGGCTGGATTACGAGCACGGAGGTCTTGGCGAGCTCCGCTCAATTCCCGGCAACGTCAACAACGAAGATTGCAGTGGGCTAGACTTCGGCAAAATGAAGAAGGTGAGGACGAAAACATTTGGCAAAACTGTCTCTTCGTTGACGAATCCCGAATCAGCACTCATCCAGATAACCGACGTGTCCGTGTCTGGAGAAGACCAGGCGACCGTGAAAGACAAAGAACTGCCACTGGAACAGTTCAGCAAGGCGGAAAATCGGTGTCCTTTTGGGGTGGCATTATGATTGGAGCTAGAACGCCTTTGATCCCGTATCGGGGCTTCATGACAGCAGACATGTACAAAGCAGTTGCTATTGATGATATCGTCAGACCATTCCGAGTAAACCATGGGCACCAATTTGTACTGGTCGATGATAATGCGCCCGCACATCGAGCTCAACGAGTCAATGCTGCTCTTCAAGAATACGATATCACACGATTAGACTGGCCTGCCGGCTCGCCCGACTTAAACCCAATAGAGCACGCGTGGGATGCTCTTAAACGAGCAGTATGGAACCGTGAGCCACGTCCCCAGACAGTTCCAGAGCTCAGGGAAGCCGCTATTGAAGAATGGGAGGTTACCCCAGGAAATGCTGGATAACTTGATCCTCAGCATGCCCAGGAGGATCTTCGCATGTATTCGAGCCAGGGGAGGAGTTATTTTATATTGAATTCACACCTTTTAATAATAAATTGTTGTTTAAGTTTAATTAAACAGTCTTTTTCTTTCTATGAAATTTCTATCACTATTACATTATGATTAATGGCTCAATTTTTTAAAATAAATAATAAAAAATAGTTTTATATTTTAATTTCAAACAGGGTATTCCTATTTAAAGAAAGCATACAACATACATTTTGTCTTGATAAAGTTAAATTTAAAGAATTATAGGAGCTTATGCTATTGATCGCAAACTTTTTTTGATGTGTGTATGTCTCAGGGTGATGGGCGCAGTGGCAATACCTCTCAGATCTTTGCGATTTAAAGCTCTGATAGACGTGTCGGTTACCACCAGGCGCACGACTTGTTCATCCCGCCACCCAAGTGTATTCTTAAAATAACCGCGAGCTATTTAGTTTCAAAGCATGGACCAATTGGGCAATCGTGATTTGGTAAAGGGGCCCTAATTTGAAAACCTTTTCTAGATTTTTTTTAATATCATGATGTTTTATGATATCAAGTGACATGACGTGCGCCTGGTGGCAAATTACACGCCTGTCCATTACAGTCGCAGTGTTACTCAGAATTGTAAGTCACAAAGATCTAAGGGGCACTGCCACTGCGTCTGTCACTTAATTATTTATTTAAACTTTATTGTACGATACACTGAAGTACAAATGGCGGACTTAATGCCATAAGGCATTTTTTTACCAGTCGACCATTGGGCCAAACAGAAAAAAAACACAATAGGTTGGTGCTACACTTAAACAAGAAAAAAAATTTACTAGAAAGCTAATCGATAATTTGTATGGTATATATAAATAACATAATATAAACATACTTCTTATACATACATAATAAACTTATATATATATTATAATAATAAATAATATAATATATACATCCAAAGCAACATTATATAGAGTCTTGATTTTGACAATTGTCAAACATATGCTTGCGCAACATGCGCTTGAAAGATAGTTTGGTCTGAGCTTGTCTTATATGGAGCGGGAGCACGTTCCAAAGCCAGATTGGATGAAGGGTAAAATAATTAGACAAAAAATCAGTGCGGCAAGAAAGAACTAAGGCTTAAGGCTACGGGAAGATCGAAATTCGCATCCCGGCCGAGCGGTTTGAAATTGAAATGAACATTTAAGACAATCAGGTACAGCCGGGTCCAACAAGATGGAGAAAAGAGTGGTTCAAATTCTTGAGGACCTGCGTTCACGGATGGGAAGCCAATTTAGTTGACGACGAAAAGTAGAGATGTTGTCATACTTCCGCAGACCAAAAATAAACCTAATACAATTGTTAAAAAGACGATCTAATCTGTTCAAAGAGACTTGAGAGATGTTACTGTAACACACGTCAGCATAATCAATTACAGGCAGCAATAAAGCTTGAACAAGGAGACTTTTGGTTTTAATGGGAAGAAAGTTCTTAAATCTGTATGGAGCTCTTAGTGTGTCTGTAACCCTACGACAAACGTCAGACGCCCGGGGATCCCACGTGAAGCCTGTGTCAAAAATAAGCCCCAGGTTCTTTACCTGATTTGACAGAGGAATCAGTCACGTTCTCAAACTTATGTTTCAGGGTGACAGACGCAGTGGTGAAGTGGTGCAGTGGTGCAGTGGTGCAGTGGCAGTGGTCAACTTATGTTGACAAGTCCCATGTGCCTGTCATTTCACCGAAACCCATACCCTTCAAAACAGAAATGCATTAAACCTCACTACTGTTTTTACCATTTTACCATCTTTCATCTAATTTGTTATTATTGTTTATACGAAGATCGAAGAACTCAAAGAAAAATTCTTTCGATCTGACAGGACTCGAACCAGCGTCTGTTGCCATGCCGGGGCCACTGCTCACAATTGAGGTACAGACCAACTCTGCATTTTTCAAATTTAGTCGCCTCGATTCCCGGAAGAGGCAAGCAACTTTTTTAAAGTCCTTGAATGCACTATTACTTATTATTCAAAATGAAATAATTTCTCCATGAAGCAAAATATACTGTCTACAGAATTCACAGTACTTTCCCTCCATGTCCCATAGTCATATGACATCCTGTATATAAAGACTTCAGCTTAAAATTGATAAGTATGTAAGTATATCTTGCTTTATTATACTTATTCCATCTCTTTTTAGTTGATAGATTCCTTGGCAACGAGTTTCTTTTGTCATGTAAGAAATGTATCTTCCTTTAGAAATAAGCCATAGAAGTAAATCCAATACTTTATTTCTTAAAAAAAACCAATCAGGACGAGACAGCCATGACACAGGCACTTGTATTGTGTACCTCGTAAAATTATTCAACATGTTACAAGTGTCAAATAACAGTAACCACAAAATTATGAATCTTAAGTAGCCATACCTCTCGTTAACGGCGTTAACAAAATCATCGAGATGAAGCCGGTACGTCGAAGAAGGTAGACGAAAATGTTGTTTTAATTTAAGGACTATACATTTAGAGCAAGAACAACCACCCCTTAATTTTTTTTTAATTTATTTATTCAGGCAGGCTATTCCAATTAAATATTTCCTAGAATATACATTCACCCTGATAAGTCGACAAGTCTCATGTGCGTGCAGTTTCACCAGCCCTTACCTTCCAAAACCGGAACATAGTAATGCTCACATGGCGGCAGAAATATGTGTGATGGCAGTTCTTCCCTAGTCAAACTCTTTCACAAACACATTATTATGTATGATATAACCT
This sequence comes from Hyposmocoma kahamanoa, assembly GCF_003589595.1. Classification (NCBI taxonomy): domain Eukaryota; kingdom Metazoa; phylum Arthropoda; class Insecta; order Lepidoptera; family Cosmopterigidae; genus Hyposmocoma; species Hyposmocoma kahamanoa. The sequence continues at coordinate 734,677 of NW_020653733.1, read as the reverse complement.
TGTAAGAACTGCGTTTTGTCCGTAATTAGTTGACTGGTAGGATGTATTAAATAAATTAACGTAGAAATTTGGCAAATTTAACACATTTTTTATCATGATAGAATAAGTGTGCATTTGACCTTCAAATCACCTGAAGGAAAGTGATGATGAGGTCGACGATGGAATATGCACACTTAAATAATGCCTGTTAACTCTCGCCTTGAAAAGGCCCAAGTTATAGAGTTTGGGGAACAAGTCTGCATGTAGGGAATTCCCTTCGTAACGCTTCATGCGAATCTTTGGAATATCCTCAACACAGGAGCGAAACCCCAGCCTAGTCTAGTCTAGTCCCCTGATGAACTCCAGTTTTAGAGAATTTATAATTTAGAATCTTGGACATTTCAGAATATATTATAAATATCTATGTCAGAGCTTGTTAGTTGGTTTAGAAACTTGTACATTTATCGCCTGATGTAACAGAATGACGTCACGACGTGGACATACATAACGTCTATACATACACATGGTGTAGGCACATGCTATCGATCGCCACTTGGAATAATCCTGGTAAACCTCTCTTGCTACACTTACGTTAATCAATCTTTCCGTACAAGTGCTCTTATTCTTTTTACTATGCACTCCAGTTTCCGAGAACTTTTTCGATTTAATTTCTTTTTTGACGTTGTCGCTTTGTCAAAATGTCTTAAGAGATTTATAAAAAGGCTGTGTAAGCAGCAACAGCAGATGGCAGATGTTCATAAATTCGAACAACTAGCAGAAATGATTTGTTGCCGTGGTACTACCAGCTGTACTACTAGTAGCAACACCGGCAATAATAATCTCCCGTGTTACTACCGACAGGCCTAGTAGTAACACGGGAAATTGTTTTTGTTCGTTGTACTACCAGTAGTGATACGGGCAATAATACTTTCCCGTATTACTACTACCAAGATAAGCGTTTTATTAATTTCATAAAACAAACGAACCAAACGTCAAACAATACAATAAAAATGCATTTTAACTAGCAAATACAAATCAACCTTTATTCTTATTCAACCTTAGAACCAAGTCCAAAGTTATGGTACCACGATTTCGTTTAACTAAGGTAAACGATTATTTTACGGGGAGCTGTATACGTTTCTACAAAAAGATTTCGGAGCATGTATTAAGATTATCATTTCCTAAGTTTAGAAACCACATTAAAAATATTCTAATTGAAAAGTCATATTACAAAATTGATGACTACGTGTCAGATAAAGATGTATGGAAAGAAGACATGGCTGTAAATTCCACACAAATTTGATTCAGTGTATTCCAAAGCATTTCAGTTTATTTGAAAAGAGCAACCCCAAGCGTTTCTAGCTCTTCTTCTTAGGGAACTGGGAATAGTGAATGTGCAGTAGCTTAAAAATAACGTTTTTCATGTGTAAATCATTTATTATATCTATATAATCACTTTAAAAATAAATATTTTACCCATGGAATAAATGATTTTTTACTTTGACTTAATGAAAACGCTTCTTATCTTGGTAGTATTAATACGGGAAAGTATTATTGCCCGTATTACTACTGATAGTACAACGGATAAAAACAATTTTCCGTGTTACTACTAGGCCTGTGGATAGTAACACGGGAGATTATTATTGCCCGTGTCACTACTAGTAGTACAGCTGGTAGTACCACGGGCAACAAATGGCAGAACAAAATGACGTAATTTAAAAGGAAAATGTTCACACAAAGTTAGTCGAATACTTTTTATTAAAAAAAACTGCTGAAAACAAGATGAAAAAGTGCCATTTTTCACGGCCTTGCCCATGTACGGCGATTTATCTTCATGGATAGAATAAAGAGAGGAATTTCTTTCGTCCGGAAATCCGAAATTCGAAAAAGTAATTAATTAATATTCGATGCTTTTAACAACTGTATGTCGCTCCTTGTAACAAAGTCAAAGTCAAAGTCAAAGATTATTTATTCCATAGGTAAAATAAATTTACACTTGAAAACGTCACATTTAAGCTACTGCTCGTTCACTACGCTGATCTCCCTGAGAAGAACGAGCAAGAAACTCTAGGGATTGCTCTTTTCAAATAAACTTAAATGCTATGGAATACACTTTGAATCAAATTTGTGTGGATTCTGGAGCCATGTCGTCTTTCCATACATCTTTATCTAACACGTAGTCTTCAATTTTGTAATATGATTTTTCAATCAAAATATTTTTAATGTAGTTTTTAAACTTAGGAAATGATAAACTTAATATATGCTCCGGAATCTTATTGTAACTATATCTATACATGCGTCTATATATGTAGAAGACCTTTTTTCGACCACTGATGATAACTTTTCAGGAGTTCGACTTATCAATAAAATTAGTCGACAATTTTTTATGCTTAAATATGACTATTTTTGATGATAGTGACGTGACAAGGAAGTCGTGCGCCTGGTGCCTGTCCACAGCAACTGTATTACCACTCAGAGCTTTAAATCACAAAGACCTGAAGGGTACTGCCACTGCCCCCGGCACTCTGAGACATAAGTTGACAAGTCCCATGTCATGTAAATTCACCAGCACCCCTTACCCTTCGAAATCGGAACGCAGTAATGCTCACATTATTGTGGCTCACATGCTTGGCGGTAGAAATAGGTCAGGTGGCAGTACTTCCCTGGACGAACCTTTCATAAGGTGTACTGCTATTAAACAGAGTTATAATATTTCAAATAATTTGTTTCATGTAGGTAGACCGTAGTCATTTTTCACATAAGTTCATAATATGTGACTTTATTATATCTATGGTACGAAATAAGTTTCTTGAAAAAAATAAGTGACATTTTCATAACATCATTCAATTTTGTTTTTGCCATACCGAAGTTGAGCATGAGTAAAATTTGTGTCATCCTTTAGAATGGCGCAGGTGTAATATTTCACAAGCATTTTATAAGCTTATCACACCTCTATCGTCAATCTTGTGGAGATAATAAAAAGGCTTAAGGGGATTTTTGAATAGAGAGGGAGGACTTCTCGAATTTCAAATGTGTCTATTTTGAAATTATACCAAACACTTTTTGAAATACGCGATTTGGACAAACTAGTTCAATTTCCAATTACACCAAAGAATTTTTAATATGGTAACTTCACGCATTTAAAGCTCCATCTCACTTGATGAAAAGTGACGATGATGTGGAATTCTCCACAGTATAGTAGTATGCACACTTAAATAATGCGTTTTCACTCTCGCCTCAAAAAGCTCCAAGTTATAGCGTTCGGGGAGCAAGTCTGCAGGTAGGGAAATCCACTCCCCAGCCGCTCGCCATACAAATGTGGAAGGAAACGCTTCGTGCGAATCCTGGGAATATCCACAACATAGGGGTGGAACCCCAGCCCACGTTTAGTCTCCCGATGATGGAAAGGGGAAGGCGGAATCAAATTATGCAATTACATCGCACACTCTCCGTGATATATCCTGTACAATACCGATAAGCTGGCAACTCTACTAGTTCTGATTCACCTATAAGCCTCTTAGCACGCTTGTCTATTGAATCCAAGGTGGCCAGTTGGTATTTAGCAGAACCATACCATAAGTGGCAGCAGTACTCCATACACGACCCGACTCGAGTTTGGTGCAGCTGAAGCAACTGTCGCGGTGTGAAAGCGGTGTGATAGAGTTACTAGAATTGGAGACTAATAGATATAAAAAGATAACTCCACTTATGCCATTCTTCCATTAGGGGTGAGATATGCAACGGTATCTATATACTAGCGTACTAGATGTGGCGTTCCATAAACACGCTGTGTTTCACTGATGTGCGGTGAAGACGCTGCACATAATTTAGTTGGTTGTCAAACATTCAAGATGGCGGACGCAGATGCGGTCCTCTTTGGAAATTAATTTACAACGGTGTGTTGCTCACATTGATTCGGTGAGTATTGTTGTGGTCTTTGATTAATTTGTGTTAATATTCGATAATCGCGAAATAGTATACAAAATTTCACAATATCTATCTCGTTTTGCAAGCATGTAATAACGCGTGTTAAAACAAGACAACACATAAAGAAAAGATTAATAAACAACAGTGTTCTGACTATACAATAACAGAGTATATATAATATGATTATAACAGTTACTAAGGTTATATATATATATATATATATACAAAAGACTAAGCATTATGAGCTAAAGCCTTTCCACAAAGGAAAAGTACATAACATCAATATTTTTAAGAACTCAACTGCATTGTTTTACTTAATATGTTTTTCTTTTTAGAATATAATAAGCAAGCGGAAGGCCCCTGAGTCTGAACTAATAGCGACTTTGCTAGGGGCTTTATGTTAATTCCCCAACTATGGATAAATATCATTGGTAAACACTCCATATTATCTGCCTGACTAGCTCATTCCCAATAGGTATAGACTGTCGCGTCTGTCCACGATACTACGGTACTGATACTCTTTAGCAAAATTCAACACAAAAATAAAACACTATCTGGTACACAAACTAGAAAGGAATAAGAGGCACTCCACTTTGTATATTCACTGATTACTTGACAAAAACGAAGCAAACAGTGAAATTAGATAACCACATCAGTGGGTGCGAAGAGGTTTTGTATGGCGTAACCCAAGGTAGCGTTCTTGGTCTCTTTCTTATATATATATAAACGACCTATGCGATATACAGATCAAGAACACTAATATTTTCTCTTATGCTGACGATACAGCCATTGCATTCACTGATTGCACGAACACAAATACGTTTTAATATTCAAATTAAATTTAAAATTTAAAATTAGAAGTTAAGAGAGCTGAAAATTGTAAAAAAAATTGTTTTGACGATATTTTGAAATGTAAAAATTAAACACTAAATTAAGTTCATGTTAAAAATGTTAAATATGCATTTACAACTATGGAAGAGCGATGCCTCCTGACACAAGCTTGATAAGCTTAATAGGAGCTACTATCCACTGTTAATATAAAGTTAATTGTATTACTGAAATAAACATTTTATTTTATTTTATTTTACTATCACTATTGATAGTGTTTTGTTTGGAACAGTTCGGAACATGTAGTTCCTGGGAATGTTCTTGTATATAGATTGAAGACGTTGTACAGGTCACAAATATTCAAAAAGATTCTGTTTCTGGTTTGACAGTATGGGTCCCAAGACGCCAAGGAGGAATTTCATAGGGTATAAAAATGGATAGTACTGTAACCTAGAGACGTAGCTTCGGATGCGTAGCGAGAGGTACTTTATAAATATAAACTGGGACAATCTTCAAAATTAGATATTCACTCACTTAAGGAGGCTATTTCTAGATCTGCCAAGATGTTCTTTTCTCTAACCTATTTTTTCAAACACATTCTAAATACAAAACTATATTCACTCAGCCAGTAGTTCTACTCATAGAATAGAGCCTAGACTACATCCCTCTTTCTCACAACTGAAGGGGTGAACATCCCTAGCTGGTGCCCTACCTATGATAGGCAACTTACATAAGTGATCAGCCTTTACTATAGGCTAGCCACTAGCCTTAAACATCACTACTAGAAATTCCTAAATGCATCACTAAACTATCTTCAACGTGCACGCTGTTACGACGACGACATAGGCTTGAGCATCCATCGGACGATCACTGGGTAACATCAATATTGATCTCCCAGCTGCCTTAGTCCTCATCCTACAGCTATCCACGTTCCATCAGCTTTTCTCACTTTCTTTAAACAAACCAGCACAAACACACAAATAACCATAACAACGACATTTTCCTAACATACATATGGTATGGGGATATACCATATAAAGGATTCCTAATAATTAAATAAATATATTTTCGTTGAATGCAGACAGTTCTTGTTCATCTGGGAGGGTGACCACGAACTATGCGTACACACTGGACAATATACCCATCCAATAAAATAAAAAAATTAAAAGTAAGTAATATCTATTCAAAACGGTAGTTCATCTTCTCCTCCCGTCCTTCTAAGTCTGTATTTGCCGGAAAATAACAACTTCCCTCAAAATATTCGTCACAACGTCATCATGGTTATGAAAAATGGTATGAAAAACAAATATAAAAGATTAATTAACTTAGTAGTAACTAAAAAACATTAAATTACCTCCTATAGAACCTTTTCATTCTATTCACATGGACTAGGTCCTGCCTACCCGATCTATTCCTATTTACATCTACTTTTCTCGCAATATACTTAACTCTGTTCAATCGATCTACTATCTTATATGGTCCTTTAAATAATCTAGCTAATTTCACACTTCTATTGGAAATTCTCCTAGGACAATATAACATTACCAAGTCCCCTGACTGATATACAACTACTTTTGTTTTCTTATCATAATTTCGCTTCTGTTTTATCTGCGCCCTCACTATTCGTTCCTTAACCACATCGACCAACGCTGCTTGTTTTGCAATCTTATCTTGCAAGTTCCCCGCAACATTGACGTAATTAATCCCCAATTCTATATCTGACGCACATAAGGATTCTCTACTGAACAAAACCATAATATGGCGACACCCCAATACTGCTATGTTTACTAGAATTGTAAGCGAAACACACCAATGGTAACATGCTACACTAATTCCTTTGTTCGCCTCTTATATATTTCGCTAGCATTCCTAACAGCGTCCTATTAAATCTCTCACACAAACCATTGCACTTCGCATTGAATGCCGTAGTATGCACCATAATCGCTCCAAAATTTCGCGCTGTCTCCTTTACCAAATGAGAAGTAAACACCGATCCTCTATCGCTTAAAACTTCTTTCACTCCGCCGTACCTACAAAATACCTCTGACACCAAAAAATCACATATTGTTTCCGCTGTCACCCTGGTTACGGCCCTGCACACCTTATAATTCGACAAATATTCGATACTCACAATTATATATTTATTACCTTTATCCGAATGATTAAACGGTCCTAAAATATCAATCCCCACACGCTCGAAAATACCATTCACGGGAATAGAAATTAATGGTGCAATCGTTTTATTTATATTACGCTCCTGACAAAACTGACAACTTTTGACATACGATTCAATCTTTTTTTCAGCATTTACCATGAAATATCTCTGTCTAAACATTGAAAAAGTTTTAAACAAACCAAAATGTTCGCCTGTCCAGGCACTGTCATGCAGTTCCTTCATACATTCCGAAAATAATTCAAACGGAACGACCACTAAATCAACTATATTTTGATTCAAACGACACTTCTTATAAAGGATTCCGTTCTGTAAAAAGAAGCCTCGATAATTATCACCAACACCCGAACGAATGCAACTAATAATATTTCTACAAAATCCATCCGCCTCCTGTTTATTGTGGACATCATCCACACGCAAAACATGCAATTTTAACTCATCCCTCCGGTACATGCTCCACTTTCGACTCTACATCCTCCAGCAACGGATTCCTACTCAAGAAATCTGCAACAACATTATCTTTACCCTTACAATAAACAATGTTGAAATCCCAATCTTGAATCAATAACGCCCATCTGGCTAATCTTCCACTCATATCTCTCTTACTTTTTAACCACACAAGTGCCCGATGATCTGTAACTACCTGAAAACGAAGTCCCCATAAATATCTTTTAAAATAATTCAACGCCCATATAAGTGCTAAACATTCCTTCTCCGTAACAGAATATTTCTTTTCTGCTTCACTTAACTTTCTCAAGGCATAAGCTATAGGTTTCATATCTCTTATTCCCGGCACTAAACAACTTCCAATTGCATGTCCACATACAACCGCATCACCTGTTCATTATTTGACGAGTAATGTCCCAAAACAGGCGCTTTACAAATTCGATCTTTTAACACTTCATATGCCTACTGCGCTTCATTCGTCCAAACAAACACCTTGCTCTTTTTCGTCAAATTCGTGATGGGAAGTGCCAATCTAGCAAAATTATCAATAAACTTTCGATAATAAGAGATAACAATCCTGAAACCGCTCTCACTTCTTTCAGATTACATGGCGAATTTAACTCCTTCATCGCCGCCACTTTCTTACTATCCGGTCCAATTCCCTCGGCCGACACTTCATGTTCCAGAACAGTCACCTTCTGAAAACCGAAACGACACTTAGATGGTTTTAAAGTCAAATGCGCATTTCGCAATAGAATCAAAACCTCCTTTAATGCATTTTTAAATTCTTCAAACGTACTTGCATACATCAATATATTATCCACATAAACTATCGCATTACGATACTTCATTCCCGCCAATACCTTATCCATCGCCCTTTGAAACACCGCTTGACTTGTTTTCAAGTCAAAAGGTAACACATTGAACTCATATAGCCCGGTATTTGTAACAAAGGCAGTTTTTTCCTTCCCTTTTCCTAAACCTAACTGCCTATACCCAGAATTCATATCTAAATCTGCAAAATACCTTGCACCCTGTAAACAACTTAACAAATCATCTACTCTGGGAATAGGGTATGAATCGCTTTTAATTTTTTTATTCAAGGCCCTATAATCAATACTAAATCTCGGCGGCCCTTCTGGTTTATCCACCAAAACTACCTGTGAAGCATATGGACTTTCCGATTCCTGAATTATCCCATACTTCAACATTTCTTCTACTTGTTCCTCAATAATTTGTCCCTGTTTAGGGGAGATACTATTTTTTCAAACACATTCTAAATACAAAACTATATTCACTCAGCCAGTAGTTCTACTCATAGAGTAGAGCCGAGACTACAGTACCCATAAATTGACTTATATAAGGGTCTTAAAAACTTCTTTCGAATTTTCTCCAGAAGCTGGATGTAGGAAGCAATCTCACGAGAGTTCCAAATTATTGAAGCCGTTTCTAGTTTACTTCTGACTGTTCAACGCTGGTAACGAGTTCTGTACCTTATACGTATTTAGCGTAAAGAAGATGACTAGCACGGCCAAAAGTCATGACTGAACAATTTGAGGATTGAACAGAAGCCTCAGAATTATGAAATGATTTGATACCCCGGGAATAAGAAACGTGTACATCATGACACTACTAAACCGACTTGTGATGTTGCGCGATTGCTTTGTGAACCGATTTTGATGATTCTTTTTGTTTGAAAAATGGAACCTAATTATTGGTTGCATTCAAATTTGAAAAAAATATTTCACATCTTAAGGTTTCGTGCACGTTCCGTTAACCAATGCCGATAAAACTTAGCAAATAACAAACTAATTAAAACACTACCATAAATATTCGTCATCCAAATAATAAGAGGAAGGAATATCATCATAATTCTTTTTTATTTTTATTAAACAATAAGTGCGCATTTGATCTGCATCTCACCTGATAAAAAAAAACGATGAGGACGACGACGTAGCATGCACACTTAAGTAATGCTTATTCACTCTCGGTCTTAAAAATTCCCAAGTTATAGCGTTCAGCTACATGTCTGCAATATAAAGCTTTTGTTCACGATAGTATTAAGCCATGTAAATAGCAAATTGTGAAAATTAATAGAAATCTTATAATATAGGAGTGTATATACATTGTCCTTTAAATGGATTTGTGCCTTTGCGGAGACGACTGTCAAGAACAGCCGGTTCGTTTGTTATTCTTAACATAAATTACATTTTTATCAAATTACATTTCTTTGACAGTGATGGTTCCACTTCTCTTTGTGAGCCCACGCATTTTTGTTCAATATTATTACAATTGATTTTTATCAATACCAACGGAAGATAATAGAAATAGGCATAGAAAATAGAAGACAGAAAAAGACATTGACTATAAAAAAAAAAAACATTGAAACGGTTATTAATTAACAAATGCTATTACAGTTTATACAATTTGAAGGAATAATGACAGACATTAGTAGAGTATTTCGAATACAATATGTTTAAATTATGTTACGAAATCTCCTTTTACATTTAGTGGCCAAAATTTAGATTGTATTACATTGACCTACCAACAAATGGACATCGGGTCTAATACAAAAATCACGAAAAAATGTCCGAGGTTAACCTATGCAAACGTAGTGACATGTAACGAAATATAAAAAAATTAAAACATTTAATTTAAATTGTAACGTCATTGCAGTTCTACTTAATTTTGCTTGCAACAATATAAGGGCCCAAATATTCAGCTTCTACTGGAAACTTAACAAAATGCACCATATTTAGCTTTGACTGAAAATTACTTGAACACAAGAGTAATGGAATAGCCTTTCTCGTAAATATTAATTAATATTTTTAATATATATTATTCAGTCGAATTTTGTACAAATTCACATAAAGGTATAATAAAGAGTTGGGCAGATACATACAATTATCACTACAAATGTGAAAATAAGAGTGTACTATAAGAAATGTACCGATATTGTAACTAAACGTAAACCAAATATTCGTAAATCCGATTTATAACAAAACCGTTACGCTTTCAAGTAATTTTGATGCTTTTTACGTAGACAAAATCAGATTTTGTTTTGTGATTTTCGTAAAAACACATTATGAAAATTCGAGCTAATGTTATTTCGGGCAAATATATTTTCTGACTTTTGATAGGTAATCCCATGCCGTAAAACGAGTACAACAATATTTTGTTAGTTATTGCTAACGTTTAATAAAAAAATCATTATAAAAATAGGATTAAAACCAGCAACTCTACAGTTCCTTTGTTCTAAATATTTCAATCGCTTGTGGTTCGAACAATTGAAAATGACCAAGAAGTTTATATAAGCTTCTTGAAACTGACGTAATGGGTCTCTTTCAATCTTTTGCACATGCAATGAGTAGAAAAAGGACAGTTAGCTATTTCATTATTTCGTGTGCTTTTGTAATTTATATTTACGATTCAGTTATATATAAATTAAATACTATAAAACTGTACAAAATAACACTTTTAAATGACAACTATGATAACACAATATATTTGTTTAGTGAAAATATGATACAAAATCCTGTTTTCACACTTTACTGCAGTAATTTTTACAAGTTATTATTTGTACTGCATATATTGGTACTGCATGATTGACAACCGCGCTGTCACTCGAACAAGCGCGATTGACGCTCTGTATGCGATTTTAACGCCCTACAGGTGCGGACACTTTTTAGCGCGAACCCGACGTCCATTTATTTGTAGGTCAATGTTGTGTTACCTATTTTTATTTTGTAAACGCTTTCTTATCTTAAAATAAGTGTAATGTTACAATTTTATAAATATTGATGTCATTACTGAATGAATTATAAATTAACTGTATTAAATCGTAGTTTCATGCGTGCATTGGAATTGTTTGAAATATCTATTTTGTCGGTAATAATACATTAAACTATTATAATAAAAAATTCTCTAACATATAACACTTTACAATAATCTACCAAACTTTTACTGTGACAAGCAAATCAATTATTTGACTTTGACTCTATGGAAGATAGATCAAGTTGACGTTTTATAGATTCTGAAACTTTGAGATAATAGTTGAATCATATACATTCTATAAAACGCCTCAGATATACTAGTGTAGGTATCTACTACACCTACTTCACATAGTAAGGACGGACAGATATCAATTGCATGATTCGGTCCCTGAACACAGTTTAGATCATCGCCTTCAGAGATCTACAAAGATAATCAAATCCTGATCTACGTCGCCTCGTATTAATTAACCTTTACTTGATCTCTAATTGGAACAATTAGACACGGTGAAGATTAAATGCTGTTTTAACACTTTAATTACGAGACCTGAAAATATAATGCTTTTAGTTCTGAATTAATTTTATTTAACGAATAAATCTTATAATTGCAAGTCTTTAAACGAAATAGCTTGTTAACTTTACAAATAATTTGTTTAATTGACTGTCTTCTAAAATTGAATGAGATATACTGTAGGCAATTCGTTTATTATATGCATTTATATGCTAACAAAAAACAACAACGCGGCGATTCTTGTCAGTTGGTAGCAACAAGCTTAAGTTGGTAGTAAACCAGACTTTTGGGCTTTTGGACTAATGTTGATTATAATTATTAATACAAAGATCGAACACTCAGAAAAAATTCCTTCGATCCGGTCGGATTCGAACCGACGTCTTCTTGCATACCGTGCCAGACGCTATACCAACTAAGCTACGGAACGAACCAACGGACCTCACGAATTCTTCTATGTGCTTGCGTCGTGTCTTTGTATTTGGTCTTTCAACGACTTTTTAGTCGTAGCGCCATCTATGAGAAATCTATTACAGATTTATCACCCAGTTAGTACCTTTACAGCTACCAGTCCTGGCGAGAGATGTCGCTATTCACTGTGTTAATTAAATTTTTATTGAATTTATATTTATTATATTATAAAAAACACTCAGAAAAAATTCCTTCGATCCGGTCGGATTCGAACCGACGTGTTTTTTCTGAGTGTTCGATCTTTGTATTAATAATTATAACAAACTAGTGGAGAAATTTCACAAAAAATAATTGAATATAAATTCAATAAAAATTTAATTCATGTTGATTAGTTTATATCATGCCTGACTTGAGCCTCCAATTTCGGTATTGCATTGTGTACTTTTTAACAATTATACTCCGTAAACTTGATTAGGATGGACGTCAAACTTCCTAAGCCAGTGATAGGACACTATCAATGAAATCTTAATTCCATGTTAAAATATATCGATTGACATACGACACTAATTGAACTCACTAATAGGTTCCACCCCACGTATAATACAAAAGAAATACAACGCTATTTTTTAAATTTCAACATAAGCTTTTCAATAATGGTCTGTATTTACGTGATACGGGTTCGACGTATATCGTAATCTATTATTTACACATTTTACCAACTATGCTATGATCGGGGTCCGGCAACACGGGAAACATTTTAGTGAGGTCGATCACAATGGTCCCGTCGATTGCTTCGACGCACCCTCTCCGTTTACGCGTACACAACTTCTCAACAATTTAATTACTTACACAAATTAATAAATAAGTCCATAGAAACTTAGCAGAGCGACTTGTATGTGTGCACGTCGTACATGGGCGCACACATTCGCATAATCTCGCGGTGCACTCACGTTGCCCAGCGCGGATCGTCGTAAATAACATAACATATTTATTGTTGTGTTTATGGTTTGTTTGAACAAAAGCGCCTCAAATTCAAAATTATCCCTCTTCTTGATACCTAGTGAACATAAGTGGTGAGTTACACATTTATTTGTTTATGATGTCTTTGGTGGCGCAGCGGTGAGCGCTATAGGCATTAGATGAGGAACTCCCGAAAATAACTTTTCCGAATTTCTAAGTTCCGGATCACAGAAATAAATACAAATAGACTGGCGATGATACACTTTTTAAAATGGATGAAGGGTACCAACTTTTTCACAAATTCCGTTCAGTATGTGACCATGAGAGTCCACAATTAATGAAGAAACACAAACATTTGCCAATACCGAGACAACGTGGTGAAATGGGGCACTTTAAACACGGCTCAAGGTCGTTATGTCTTTTATTTCTTCTCTTTATACAAATGACGGGACGAATATGTCGTGGGCTGGTAGCAAGCGACACGTCTATCTGGGGGACACTGCCAGTACGCCTGTCACCCTGAGACATAAGTTGAGAAGTCTCATTTGCCTGTAATTTCACAAGCACCCTTATTCTTCAAAACCGGAATGTAGTTATGCTCGCATTACTGTTTGGCGGCAGAAAGAGGTAAGGTGGCAGTACTTCAATAATTATTTAATTGGTTCAGTGGTTTCTTTTCCAACCCAGAGAAGGTATTATCTAGTCACCTCTGTCAGCTGAATGTGAAGTACTGGTAAAACTACACAAGACACGCTACTTATGTTAATCGCTACACATTACTTGTGTTGAAGTTACGGTTCCTGTGCCCGTAGCATGGCAAAATATGTGTGATAAACCTCCCCGTGACAACGTTTAATTCAGTTAATTAGATTTATCAACTGAATTAAATTAAAAGAAAGAAAGTTTGCTTGTTTGGTAATGAACTATTGTTCTACATTTTGAAGAACAAGGACAACAATACGAAATTGCGTATAGCTAACTTTGTCGTTTAATCATCGCCGCGAAAACCATGAAACAAAAATGTCTTTTCATCTCGTTTGTCGCGCTAAATTTTTACGTTGATAAAATTATTTTACAAATGTTTTAAAATCAGCTGTGACCTTGCAGCCATGTCTGGCACTGTGTTAATCTTTTGCAGTCATTAATCGCCGGCGCTCGCAATGACATAAAAACGTGAAATCGCGGTGCTCGCCATGTTCGCTATTGTGATAAAATTTCAAAATGCCGCCGGTTTATCACTCAAATTTGACAGCTAAATGCGGATGTAATAGCTTGCGCGCACACACGTTGCGCTTTTCTCACGCTTCACAAGGCCAACAGACCACGTTCAACACAGTTTAGTCAAATTAAATCTACTCGACGGTTTTCACCGGAACGGAGGTGGTTGTGGGCGGGAGTAGAAATTTCGTTAATGTTTGTGAAATACAGCTGCTCATATAACAAGTTAAATTAAGACACAATTCAACACACCTAAAACTATCATCCTTCTTCCTTTGATTTCACTGGTTATATCTTACGGGACGTCGGTACTTTTGAATGTATCATGAATAAGTACATTGTGTATTTAAGGGCGGTAAATTAGAAATTACTAACGAGAGTTTGTTAGAACATTAATAAATAGCTCGAGGTTTGTAATTTTTACCACCCGTGCTATGTATACTATGTTTTTCATCACATTTGCGAGGAAACAGATACAACGATAATTTATTTCTTGTTTGAAGAAGTATCGCTTCACGACACTACATTTACGGATTTCCAAATGGCGGGATTTTTTTTAAACAGATGTTATATGCAAACCACCACACAAACATTTTTTCACTATAGTTACAATAGTTATTAATTAAATACCTTATTTTTAATTTTACATCAATATTAGACATAACTGGTTGAAGACTGTACCACCTCAGTCAACCGTGACCATGGGAACCGTAAAGGGCTCGAAACGTCGGTTTGTTTGAAAAAACAAATATACGCGATTTAAATCCGGAAACATAGTTTCATTTCCTACTTTTAAATATATTAAATTTTTTTAAAGGCACAGACGCATGCGTCCACAATGTATTAAATATAAAATAAATATAATTTCCAAATTCTAAAAAACCGCAAAATTTGAATTCACAAAATAAATTTAGAGTTATAAAATTATAGATACGTTCAGATTTTTCGAACATAAAAACTTTTTGCTTAATTTTGACATAAAAAATCCATAGAGCGACAATGAAAGGAAATGCCCGTTAGGACATTACGGTCGACTTTGCCTGCAAGTCATGACACTGTTTACGAGCAAGTGTGCTGGAAAGTGCATTTTCACTTGACTCGTCTTTTATTTGTTATCTCATAAAATCAAATTCATAATGTATTCGGGATTGTTATGTATTGGAAATGATATCATGCCAGTCACCCATGACCTAGTAAAGACCCGTAAAGGTAATTTGTTTAAAAAAATGTACGCGATTTAGACAAAAAAATTTAGTACCTTAGTTTTTACACTTTGTGTGTAAAACAACTAATAATTTTTACGAAATGCTCCTGGTGGCAACGAACACGCATGTCAATAACAGTTAAGAGTCAACTTTTTTATTATTAGCGTTATTTGCGTAAAAGAGTAAATGGTCATGATTATTGTGTTTCTATTGTCTATGAACACAACAAAAAACATAGAACAAAAAGTAACGAGAACGGACACTCTCCCTCCCTCTCTAGCTTTAGATATCGCACCACGCCCGACGGTCACATTGACTGAATGGCAATAAGGCTGTCGGCGAGCCGTTTTCGTGCTAAGACAGCTTTGATTATTTGAATATAGTTTTCATTTATTCATTACGAAACTTGTACGTTAATATACAACATCATTTTAGGTTCCTATCTATATTGGTTGTGAATTGTGAGAGAGGAGTTTCTTGCGTTTTCCGAAAGATGTAAAAAAACAGGTAATAAAAAACTTACCTGACACTCATTTAGTTATTGTATTGTTAATTTATTTAGTGCAGAGTAATACATAATACAGATTTATTATATCAACATAATGAGACGCCATAACTTCGTAAGCTAGTACACAGAAAAAAAGGATTTCTACTAATAAGAAAGAGCAATTTCTCAAAATATTTGCTAATTCTGAAAAAATATTTACTAAAAGTAATAAAATATTGTCATTACAAAAATACTGCTTATCTTTTTCTAATACAATTTTACTCTTAACTTTATTCTAACTTTTATACAAATACGTTCACTTCAAGATTTTATTTCATTTCTAATAAATTAATTGGACATTACTTACATCAAGACATTTTTACCATACTTACATCAAATTTAAATAATCTTAAATGAATTCAAAACTTTCTTGGGTGTAAAAAAAGTAGTTTACTATTCAGATTAATACTCTAAATTCTAGAGTATATTTTTAAAGCAACATTTCGTTGCGTTTTCATAGTCAATGTTGCCGTGACATGTCGCCGAAGGCGCACGCGGTAACGATTACTTTTACTTGTGTTTGTAATCATAAAAATCATAAAGTCATTTATCCAAAGAAACAATACTTAATATCTCTAGTTTGTTAGTGTGTTATTTGTAGTCATAATTTAAGAAATTTGGTTTCAGCAAGAAATCAAACTACACTGTAACAAGCACAACTTTAACATGCAATTAGTTCCATCACGCCACTGCTAGATGGCATTAGTTTTACTCTGAAACGCGCTATCGTTTTGTTAATTTCAATAGTATAAGTCATCTCATATACTTTGAGTTGTCAGTGTTTCTACCGCTGTAGCATTTATACGGCACTGAATGGTACTCAAATATTTGAGAAGATGTCGTCCCGTTTCTCCTACTTTAAGGTTTGGCACTGAGTTGTGTGCTTTCACGCCAATGAGACATACTGTTGGGTCCATAACCCTGTAAATTTACGCTTTTTGATATTAGAAAACATAAATCTTCAATCAAATAATTAAGTACGTCTCAATTTTTCATGCTTTTTTTTCAAGTCAAAATCGGACATTTCTGATAACTAATAAATGTTTTATTGAATCTAGAGTGGCTTTGTGACTTGAAGTAAATTAATTTGCTCTTAGATTAAATATTTCTGTCGTATAACTAAAATACACTTTTGAGACGTTTTTCTACTATTATCAAGTAATTATTCTCTAGCGTCTATAGAGAGAAGATCGTTTTGTTGGATTTAATAAATTTGCCTTCATAAAAAGAATTTTGTCTTTTTCTAAGTAATCTATTTTTACCGTGTGGCAAGGATTCTCGAATTTTCAATTTGTATTGTCGATAAATATTACGTTGTGAATATATCTAATTATTAACTAGAAATGATAAACATAGACACGCAATTTCAAACATCTTGGTTACGTTATTTAAAAGTATGTACCTGTCCAAAATATAACATTTTAAATGCTTTTAAAATATATTTTCATATAAATCTTCAATATTGTTCTAGTTAGTGAATAAATGAAAAATATAGTATTATATCGATATAATTACCTAATGAATGATGTAATTATTAGGATTCTATTAATAGAATTATAAATAACAGTTTCGAGTTAGAATTTTCGCTATGTTGCCGCTAGGACCACGTAACATAATAGTACGAGATAGTGATGGGTAACCCTGTCACTTCACGCACACATTTGCGCGTGTGCAGATAGCGCCTCGCTGTATGTAGTAGTAGTAGGTAACTAGCTTTTCTTTTAGCATCTTGTCCGGGGTGTGGCCATGCTATGTTATGTCAGTGGCGCCAAAATGTAACATCAAATTGGCGCTGCACTAATAAAACGTATATACAATATGTATTTGGTAATATAGATGATACTGGTTTGTCAAATTGACCAGCAGACGATTAGGAACCACACGCCGCAAGACTCCTCGCATGTTCATTCGAAATTATGCTCACCTTTTCATTCTCTCATTCCTTAAGCCGCTAAGTCCAATTCAGCTTAACCCCACGATTCCAATCGACACGACACACAAAAATAATACCGAACTAACATTCTCAACGAGACACGGAAAGGTAAACAGTACTATCAGGAAGAAAAACATTATGTTGATCAGAAAAATACTTTTATATCCATGCTCCATGGTAAGTAACCACTAAAGTATTTCACGCTGCTTGCAAAAAAGGTAGTGTTTATAGAGAGTACAACCACAGACTAACATAGAAATCTCTGAGCTTTAACCAGCAGTCCAAGTTCCGGATCTTTTAGATTTTTATCTGTTTTATGAAGGCAATGAATGAGTAATAATAATAAATTTATTCATATAGCTTAAACGTTACAAGTATAAAAAGTGCATAATAAAGGTATTCAATATCAGATATGAAAGCTGTCGCTTAAAAACAGAAAACTTGTGCTGTAAGTGCCAGCAACCTTCCAGTGTCCCAGAGATACAATCCAAATTATTTTTAACTGACTTCAAAAAAGGAGGAGATTTGAGTGTGTTTTTTTGTATGTATGTTACGCGATAACTCCGGTATTTGTGAACCGATTTTGATGATTATTTTTTGTTGGAAAGAGGGTACCTCCATAGTGGTTCTATTTAATTTTGGAGAAAATCATCCAACTCTAAGGGTGGGCTGTTCACGCATGAAGATTCGTTTTTATAAATAGCGCCTAAATTTTATTATAAGGAGCAATTATTTTAATAGTTGATTTTGCTTTTCTCCAATTCAAGGCGTTTTTCTCTCTCAATACACCTTGAGTAGTGAGAACCGATTTTTATTATCTTTTGTGTCAAGTCCCGTATAGTGGCGAACTAGGGGATGAATCCGGGTTTGCGCACTTTCCGGTAACCGATTTCAATAAAACTTGGCAAATAGATGTAATTCCGTGTACTTTAGAGGTCGGTTTTTTTAGTACTCTGTACTGAGATTATATATCATAAACTAATAAGAAATTTTTATATGGACAAGTTATTACACAGATAAAAGAAAGTCAGCGTGAGTTAAGGTATTAATTATGTAAAATTGAACCCAACGAAAATTAGCAGACATTATAATGAACTAAAAACTATTGTTGATAGTTGAAAACTGCACAGCATAAATTAGATCTGGGAATCCAGCCGAGTTTTGAACCTAAGAGTGATTACACGCGGCGTCTTTAGCAGCGATGCAAACGCGCGTTCATGAAACGTGGCAATTTATAGGCAATGTGCGATCAGCGATTGCATAACCGCTCTTAGAATTTTAGATCGCCAGTATATACTGCACAACTTTACTAATAATTCGTTGGTAACCAATAATAGCTCTAGAAGACAATGAATAGTGATTTTCTAGAATATTTTGTATAAAGCACAAGTGAAGGGTTTTTACGTTTGCCCTTTATTGCACCATAAATTATTACAATGTTTAGGATAGGAGGTACTTCTTTTCGTCCGGCAGACATGTCACTGGTTGCTAGGATTTGAATTTCTTCTAGTATCGATTACGCTATCGAAAAGTCCCCGGTGCATTCAGGCGTACTCTGACGCTCACCGGTGAATTCCGGTGCAAACCTGTCGATTACGTCTCACTTCGGTATGCATTTTCTACATGGCGATAAGTTAATAATTTAACAGACCATTGCAGACCCTACAGGTATAGAGCGCAGCAAAGGTTGCTGAGCAAACTGGAGGAGGACGTACTTATAATCAAGAATCAATTATATTATTATCCCGAATGGATTCTGGAACAGCATAAATAATATTTTTCAATTAGCAGTTTCTTTACTTTTTTATAAATATTATGACGCTTTTTTCGTATTAGACTTATACTTTGATAGACACTAGGAGTAGAAGAAGAGTTCATTTTATGCTGGGCGGTTGGTGTTATCAGTTTATGTCCATGTCGCGATGTATAACGTGTAGAAATATCTCTCCGCCTTGAGAAGTATTCTGGATACTTGCGTACGAATTTGCATGCTTCTAAAATGTAAATATACTCATCCAGGCGCTTTCCGCCGCGGTATCCTCCAACGCTCTCTTTAATGCCGCAAAGAGAAATGCGCCGCGACACGTCGGTCTCAGTCTGAGAGCATTGTAATTTATACCTTATTTTAATTGCAATAGCTCAAAATATACATTGATAAGTTTAATGTTATCTGCCTTCTCGT
>NW_020653733.1:623834-704589 GCF_003589595.1 Hyposmocoma kahamanoa | reverse complement strand
ATGTCTCAGGGCGACTGGCGCAGTGGTAGTACCCCTTAGTCTTAAAGCTCTGAGTGGTACTGCAAGTGTTATAGGCAGGCGTGTCGCTTACCACCAAGCGACAACTGTTGTTAGCCCCGTCACTTGGTTGGTATCATATAAAAAGTGCTAATTTACTATCTGCTTCACACAGTTTCGACTCGACTACTGGTTGTTTTTAAAATAAATAAGTAGTCACAGGCACAGGCCTCCTCTCGCAATTGGTCGGGTCTTGCGCAGGCCTAGTAGGTACGTATTGGAGTCTTCGCGCACGTCATTAAATTGTTTCACAAATGTGTGCAGGTTTCGTCGCAACGTTTTCCTTCACAGAAAAGCTCAAGTTAATTTTAACTTCAAATTCAAATTAGTTTTATAATGATAAAATAATTTATTCCATCCCTATGCTATTGACATGTCTGCGGAGATAGCTGTCGTAGCACTGCAACCCGCGCGGCAGACTTTTCTGCGGCAAAGACGAACTAACTAAACTTTCTTAATGCTCCAACATTAAGGAGAAATTTCAAGTTGTTTCAAAACTTGGAACGCTTCTGTGTTGGACAAACTTCGAGCCCGTACCCAACAATGGCAAGTGTATACAGGGTGACTGGTTGAACGAAATAAATATTTAAAGAGATGAATGAGTAGCTGATACCCATCCCGAATATATAAAAATAACACGACTATGTAAAAAAAAATATTAAACATTTTTATTTAAAGAAAATACTGGCTCTAACATTTTGTATTACTCTGCGCGTGACACCGCGTTCGTCAAAACAAAATCTTCTGCGCACGTGCATTAGACACCCCCGCCACTACTCGTTGAAGGCCGCTTGCGCCGGCTACCCCAATCCCGCCCGCGCGTCCCGCCGTCCGCCGGGTTAGTTCGCTTACGCCCTTCTGTAAGTCAGGACGTTGTGATTTTGCGATTAAACGCACGCGCCGCCGCCGCCGCCGCGCCGATCTTTGTTTTCCGTGATACATCGGTCTATTCAACTGTGTAATTCCGTGGAGTGCAGTGACACATAACGATGCCTTATCACTACACAAATGAAGAGTATTGGGACATGATACGGTGTTATGTTATGGCAAATGATGTAGTTAGTGGTGCTAGGGACCTGTACCGTGAAATGTTCCCTAATCGGCGAGTTCCATCCTACACTTTAATGTTTAGGACTCAATTTTCGTTTGAGGACTTTTGGGCAGTTCACTATGCCCTCGCATGCTCAAGGGCGAGGAAGGGATCCGTATCCAGTGGACCTACAAGAAGCGATTTTTGCATACTTTGAGCATGACCCACGCCGGAGTACTCGAAATGCAGCAAGACGATTCGGAGTGTCACAATGGACAGTGTGGAAACTCTTACACAGAGACGGTCTTCACCCGTACATTGTTAAGATTGCTGTAAATTTGTAAATTTAATCAAAATTAATTATTGTAAATAGGTATGATTCCATTTTTTAAATACGCCAAAAATACCAAACCATGCTCATACCTACTAGCTTAGTTTGTGTTTTACAACTGCCTAAAATATTGTGTACTTTAAAAAATAATTTATCGTAGTTTAATTGGTATTTTTGCCTGTCCTAAGCCAAAATCAAAGTATGAAGGGAAAATGGAATTATTTTTAAAACATTTTAAGCGAGAGAGGCTTGACACGCGCTCATAGCGCGGGGCGCGGCGCGGCGACGGGCGGTTCATTTTCCTAACAATCAGCTGTTCGTAGAGTAACTCAAACGAACAGAGTATTAGAATTTGTAAAATGGTACGATATATTTTTTTTATAATGTTTTGGGGCGATATTTTTACATATTCTGGATGGGTATCAGCTACTCATTCGCCACTTTAAATATTTATTTCGTTCAACCAGTCACCCTGTATAAGATGCAGTATCAAGTTGTAAGATATTTGTTTTATTTTTTTCTCCTATAGCTTAAAACAATATCTATAGCATTTAAATATTATTTATGTATTTAGTTGTTAATTTTAAAATTACTAATATTAATATAAAGGGGAAAAGCATTTTTAACCGACTTCAAAAAGGAGGAGGTTCTCAATTCGACTTAATTTTTTTTTTACGCATATTACGAGATAACTCCGGTCGACTTATGAACCGATTTTGATGATTCCTTTATTGTTGGAAAGAGGGTACCTCGGTAGCACTCCCTTTAAATTTGAAGAAAATGTTCCACCTCTAGGTGTTAAACTAGGGCATGAATCCGGTTTCGCGCACTTTCTGGTAACCGATTTCAATAAATCTTGACAAATAGTTGTAATTCCGCGAACTTTTGAGGTCGATTTTTTAGTACTCTGCGCTGAGATTGTTCCAATTTTTTTCTTGACCTAGTGTTTAAACCAGACATTTTATTTTATTACTAAATATGCATAATCGGTTGGAGAAACTTATATAGATTACGAAAATATAAACAAAAAACAGTTTAGATCGTAATTTTGAATTTGGGCGGACCACCATTTTGTTTCGTCCACACCTGCCATTTTGTTTTTGGCAATGGTCGGGGTGTCAAATTATATAAAAGATATTTATCTAATGAATCATGATTAGTGGTCGCATATTTCTTTAATTTATAATTAAGTGCGCAATTTGACCTCCGTCTCACCTGACGGAAAGCGACGATAAGTTCGATGTTGGTGGATTCAATCTCAAGTTATACCGTTCAGGGAACACGTCTGCAGGCAGGGAATTCCACTTCATAGCCGTTCGCCATATAAACCGTGAAAAGTTACCAAAGTTTGGAAGCAGCTTTTTATATGATACCAAGGGACAAGTCGTGCATCTCGTGGTAAGCGACACACCTGTCCATTGCTGTGAATTGTCGGTAAATTGGCATCGGATTCACTAATTATGATTGTTTTAACTGCCTCTGTGGTCGAACGGTTACCACGCTGCTCAGAGACACAGAGGTCCCGGGTTCGATACATGGACTGGGAAAAATATTTGTAGGTATGTCCTATATTTATTTAAATAATGAGTTTGGATGTAATTTGTGGTTGTCTATGTGTATGTTCATGGCACCCACGTGTTGTTAAAAAACAGTTTTTTTCTGTGGTAAAAAAAACAATGAAAAAAAACATGAAAAAAAAACGTTTTTTTTCTGGAGTACGTTTCTTTTCTAAAAGTATAAAAATAAAAATATGACAATTGTGTTTTTTGCTACATTTCCTCTTTTGTCGTTAACATTATTCTTCATACATAAATTACTCAAAATAAATGTACGACACTCATAGTGTTGTCAATTTTGTGGCATTTTTTGGGATTGACGCTATGTAAGGAAAATGCGGGGATTCTAACATTTTTACTTTTTTTTAAATCTATCGATTGCTGTTGCATCGCTACTTTGATGATTACTGATAAAAACATTACTTTTTATTTATCTAAGAGCGATATCAATTATTTTTTCCACATCGCACATACTCTTATATAGCAACATTTACTTAGAACTATTAGCAAGTCGCTTATATAAAATTATTCGGTAGGATTTGAATGAAGGAAACGAAGACACATAAAATCTCGATGACATTACAATTGTGGGTAACACCTGTAACAGTAGTAACATTAGTAACACCACAAATGAAGATTACATTTTTGTTATAATTACCTTGGTAATTGATTTTAATAAACATGTTATATATAACAACGAACAAAATATTCACATATATATTCTTAAAACACAAGTTAGTGGTTTATTTTGTTTCAGTTATTCCATTTTACTTTTCTGAAAAATAATCAAATTTAGAAAAAAACCAGAGCGCTGTGTTTTTTCCATGTTTTTTTTTCAAGTTACAACACTACCCACGATGCAGGTTTTTACTAGTGTGGGGCTATTCGTGCGTGTGTTATTTATTTATATATATTTTATATTTATATACTTATAATAGCAAATATATGGGAGAAGGTTGTATTATTATATGATTAGAGGTATACATTGATTCGCTCTTCTTATGGTTAGTATATTCTTAACGTGTTCAATGCCTCTACCATGAACGTTCAGTGACAGTCGTACTAGCCACTTTGTAAAATACTATAAAATTTTATACGCCTAATTGTGCTTCTCTCTAGTTGTCACATGAAGAAGTAACATTTTCTGTAAAAGTTATAGAACTCATAGTAGAGGTACAGATACAGGAGGTAAGTATTATAACTGTCAGCGCAGGCGATGACTTAAATAGGAGAATGTAAAATTTCAACTTGTGGAATAAAAAATTTGAATTGAGACCAACAGTACAATAATATATGTATTCAACGCGGACAGCGATCGAGCGAATACAGTTAGCTGTTAGAACCGCGTCGCGCCCCGCGATCCTCTGCCCCTTTCGCGGGTCCACATCCGCGGCACCGACAGTAATTATCATAAAACTCGCACCCGTCAGACCTCTAGAAAGGAGAAATTAGAAGGGACTCATCCCAACGTCGTCGTAATTCATCCCACAACTCGTTTGCAACCCCTCATATCTGCTTCTGCTAACTATAACGCGGCTAAGTGACCAAATTGTTTTTTGAGATATAAAGACCTTAACTCCGTTTTCAGGATATTGAAATTGTGTACAATGATGCCTGACTGTTATATTATAACCATTTGTTAATGGTGGTAATGGCATTTTTAAATTGTTGAGATAATTCTGTACTCTGTTTATAATTTATCTATTTATCTATATATTATATATATACACACTCAATATACCTCGCACTAGGGAAACCGTGTGTTGCGGGTGCCATGGACAAACACATAGACAACCACAAATTACATCCAAACTCACGGGAGAAACAAATGTAGGCCTTACAAATATTTGTCCCGACACGGGGATCGAACCTGGGACCTCTGCGTAGCAGTCCGGCATGGTAACCGTTCGGCCACTGAGGCAGTTAAGTCCCTTACCACCTAAGCCACCTTTTTTTTTATTCTAATATAAGTGTGCATTTGACCTCCATCTCACTTGATGGAAAGTGACGATAAGGTCGACGATGGAGCATGCACACCTAGACAATGCCTATTCACTCTCGCCTTGAAAAGGTCCAAGTTATAACGTTCAGGAATTCCACTCCATAGCCGTTCGCCATATAAACGTGGAAGCGTAACGCTTCGTGCGAATCTTTGGAATATCCACAACATGGGGGTGGAAGCCAAGCCTTCGCCTATTCCCCCGGAGATGGAAAGGGAAAGGCGGAATTAAATCGTGTAATTCCATCGCACACTCTCCGTGATATATCCTGTAAAATACCAATAAGCAGGCAACTTTACGGCGGTGTTCAAGGCTCTGCAGCTTCGCCTCCACTAATTCCAAGTCACCTATAAGGCTCTTGCTACGCCAATTGAATCCAAGGTGGCCAGGTGATATGTAGCAGAGCCATCCCAAAGGTGGCAACAGTACTCCATACACGACCGGACTTGTGCTTGATACAGCTAAAGCAACTGTCCCGGTGTGAAGAAACGCGTCACCTTGGAAAGGATGCCAAGCTTCTTGGCTGCATTTTTGGCCATGGATTCAATGTATCTGCCGAAGTTCAGATTGGACGACAGGTCCATTCCAAGTAGCTGGAGACGGTCGGCTATTGGTATGGATATATCACGAAAAGTCGGAGTCAGCTCAAAGGGACTCCGTTTAGTGGAGAGTAGACACGCCTGCGTTTTGGTAGCGTTAAATTTGACAAGATTGGCATCGCCCAAATCGGAGACTGCATTGAGCGTCAAATCTGGACAAGACTGGATTTCCTCTCCTCTGACCTTTGCATTGATCAAGTGCCTATCTACAACTGTGCTGTCATCAGCATACGCAAAGGTAGCTGGAATTAACATATCATTGATATGCAGCAGAAAGAGAGTTGCAGACAGTGCGGAACCATGAGGAACCATCGCCATAAGTTCAGAAGAGTAGCCTTCTAAGACCATTTGAATGGAACGTTCACTCAAGAAATCCGAGATCCAATTGCAAAGGTCAGTGGTCACCTACACTTAAGTACATTCAGATCCTTGCGATTTAAAGGTCTGAGTGGCACTGCAACTGTTGTGGACAGGCACACGCCAAGCTACATAACTTACCATCAGGTACACGACTTTTTCGTCTCGTCACTTGATATTGTAAAAAAAAAACCTACATTTAGTTCTTTTAGATTGTGAAAACCAACGCCTTAGGCAACTCAGGCATACGCTGAGTCAGTATCTATTCACTGCTATGACAAAAGTTTTACATTTTTGTATTTATTCTCGGACTTTGGTTCTTAGTGAATTAGGTAAGTGTTTGTCTACCTTTTAAAACTGAATTGTGGAGCGTAAACACTGTGAGGGTGGTTTAGAATGAGTCTGTATTTTCAGAAACATAAATACTGTAATAGTGTTTATTGAAACGTAGTAAGTATCTAGACTAAAGATGCGTAACAAATACCTCATGATAGAATGCTTTCAGATAACTTTATTTAATTCCAGGCTAGATTCCAGCACTTTAGGACTAAGCCGGACATAACACAGATGTCTAGGGTTAAGTTATGTGCAAATTTATCTTGTTTACGGTAGTGTGCAGTTGCGTTCCCGTGTTCCCATCTCGAAAAGC
This sequence comes from Hyposmocoma kahamanoa, assembly GCF_003589595.1. Taxonomy (NCBI): domain Eukaryota; kingdom Metazoa; phylum Arthropoda; class Insecta; order Lepidoptera; family Cosmopterigidae; genus Hyposmocoma; species Hyposmocoma kahamanoa. The sequence goes on along the minus strand of NW_020653733.1, from coordinate 698,010 downwards.
GACGAGGTGAATCACCGCCAGGTTTTAAAGTCGGTACGACTCCGACATGACCCTTCGTGTTCCCGGACGGAGAGTACTCATGTCGATTTCCTGACATAAAAAAAATGTGCGAAATTATCATGCTCGTCCTATAACAAATGGATATTTTAGCAGCAGACCTCCTTGTTGAATTCTTCAGATAAGTACTGTCACCGTACCCGTTATTGCCGCCAAGCACTAACGTAAGCATTAGTGCGTTCTGATTCCAGGTTGCTAATGAGTGCCTCTCAGATCTCTGCGATTTGAAGCTCTGAGTGCACTACAACTGTTATGTATAGACGTATTACCACTAGATGCACGACGTGTTCATTATATGTATAGTTAATTAATCACCTGGTTTAAGTAACGGCGAAGACAAACGTCTTCATGAAAGAAGAATTATAATCCTTGGAGAACGTGTCAAGTGGCAGGGGCCACCGTGGCGACCTATGACCTCATGCTCTCTTTAGAGGAGACCCGTGACCAGCTTTGGGCCGTGTAATGGGCTGATGAATACTTATGGTTCGAAATATATTCTTATTCCATTCGGTTGTATCTCGACGATAACTGACTCAATTATAATTCTATTAAAATTCAAATTTGAGTGAGTTAATTTTGTGATCAAAATTGTTAGAGCCACATTTCTCTCGTAGGTAGGTACTCCCTTTATAAATCGAAAACCCGTTAATGTTTTCCATTTCCTATACATACAGACGTTTGCCATCAATTCATCATCCACAGCCACAGCTGACTTATAATATACCTCCGTTAACACATATCGATACCTTTGGACTCAGTTGGCATAAAGATCAAACTGTTGAAAATGAGTTATAAGCACAGTTTTGTTCAGATTTTTGAACTCTATCGTACTGTATATTTAAAATTTTGAAACCTCTAAAAAGAATGCGCTTTACATACCAATATTTTTGTATATTTATAATTGTATATTTCTAAAATTCTTAGCCTCGAGGGCGTAAATAACAAACCTTAAAATCAACAACGAAAGTTTTTAGAGGCATTTAAAAACAAGTCACTTTTTTTTAATTATGATATATTTATTATAATAATATACAGGTAAGGTACAATAAAAGCTTAAATACTAGAAAGTAAAACTAGGATTTTTAAATTATATGAATAAAATTGGGTCCCCGCGGCAAGGTGCCCAAGATGCTGGCAGCGTTCCTCCTTTATATGGCTATGCTTTTATTGTATCTTCTTTAAACGTATCTTGAAATCCACTATTTGTAAAAGGTTTTTAATTATAATTATAATATTTTTAATAGCTATTCATTATTCTGATTTTTTAATGGAATGTTTATCGTGCGAAGTTACGTAAAGTCTACTTTGCAAACTTCGAAGAAAGACGTCTTTACCAACACAAAGAAAGAACCTTAGGAGACGTTTTAAAATAAAACAAGTAAGAGCTGGTCGACCTCACTCAAAATAGACTTTCGAGGCCGCTACATAATTAGAATTAATCACATTCTGTTTCATATTTATTATTAATGCGATAAGATCTACTTTAATAAGTACAATTAAAATCAATTTTAGGCCAAAGAAATTGCACTGGCCCGTTCAGTTTAGGGTAAAGCATACAGTTTGTAAAAAGAAATAGGAATTATTTATATGTGCGATAAACTTTCTACATACAGTTCATTTTATGAACTCACATGCAATATTTATGTAACACAACCAATAAAAGAATGGCATTTCTACAGCAGAAATCTTCAGCACACACTCACTAGTAAAAATTGTTCAACTCAACAAAGTGGTAACTTTGAATTGGAGTCGATTTGTGTCATAGCACTAAAGTAGTCGGAAAAACAGCTCACCATCCGGGTACTTATATGTAGTAGCTCAAGTTACCAATGACGTTAGACGGAACATTGCGGCTGGTAACTAAGAGCGATGCCTAAGCGGGGACTCTACGTTATAGGTACTACGTATATAAATCAGAACTACATACTACACGGTGCGTTGTACGGCGCGCGGTGACGGAACGTGAGCGCATCGGACAACGGAACAGGATCCGGATTCAGAACTCTTCGATATTTTAACCGAATCTTTCGATTCGATATCGTTTTCGAATCGCAAGACTAAGGCAGTTTTGCATTAAAATAAATTCAGACTTTATTTAAAATAATAAGAGATCCATATTACATTCTTGATTTGTAAACAATAGGACGTTCGGTAACTTTCATTCGATAACTGTGTTCTCAATAACGTTTGTAGCTTTTGCCGGTCGAGAAGTTTGAGTAATGTTGTGACGTCATTTCGAATACGACAGTTTGACGTTCGATTCGGGTGTTGTGAGTAAAAATGAATGAAAAGAAATCGGTCGACAACTTAGTTATCGTAAAGTTCTGACTCGACCCCCAGGAGACGTAACGGGCAGTGCGTAAGTAATGCTCAGGTCGCACAGAGCCGGCCGCGGAAGCGTTCCGGGCGCGGGAATTTTTGTAATGTACGAGTTCATATGAAACTTGCCACACTGCAACTTGTGTGCGGGCGTGCGACTTGTATTCGATTGAGTTCTATGCAACCGTTCACATAGAGCGGTAGCAGTGGGCGCGGTTTGGGAGCGGCGCTTTAGCGGGCTTCAACGTTATATTTTTGTACAACTATGGAGTGTGTTTTTATTAAGACCCAATATGAATTCTACCGATTGTTTTTTGTGTTGTTTCCGTAGCGCTAATAAAAGCAGAAAATTTTCATGATTATTATCCAACAGCGACTTGGTTTATTTTTAAAATGTGCGTTGACACTAGCCGCTTTTGGGTCCCTATTCTGCCGCGAACTACGCTTGGGACTGCTGTGTGTCACGCCCCGAAACGCATTCGCTTCCCGCAGGTCCTCACACGAACCGCTTTTCCCGCAGTACCGCCTGAGCTTAAGCGGAGTTACGTTGGGACATCGCATTGCTTGTGTGTGTGTGTGTGTGTGGCACTTGGTGCATTGAAAGCATAACGTTGAAAAGACGCAACACACCGGCAATGCCTTTGCACCGTCTGTTGAAATAATTAACATCCACAAAATGTAATTTATATTAAGAAGAATAGCAATCTTTCAAAAAGTATAAATTCAGTTTTCCTATCTTTAACTAAATGAGTTTTCATATTAAAACGAGGAACAAAAATAAACTGGCAGCAGAGACTCGACTTCACAAAGTCACAAATTCATTTAAGCGGCTATGTATACACTGCTATAATAAGATTCCGGTTGATATTTAAAATTATTATATTTAAAATTGACAATGTTTATAGATATGGTGAAACGAATATTTTATACGAATTGTTATTTTACAATTTCGGGGTGTTTGAGTTACGGCATTCTGTGTGGTGATACGTTTAGCTTATTCAATTTGATAATTTAAAAATGAATCAAATAATTATTAATACAAAGATCGAACACTCAGAAAAAACACTCAGAAAAAATTCCTTCGATCCGGTCGGATTCGAACCGACGTCTTCTTGCATACCGTGCCAGACGCTATACCAACTAAGCCACGGAACGAACCAACGGACCTCACGAATTTTTCTGTGTGCTTGCGTCGTGTCTTTGTACTTGGTCTTTCAACGACTTTTTAGTCGTAGCGCCATCTAGGAGAAATCTAAAAAATTAATTAATACCGTGAAAAGCGACATCTCTCGCCAGGACTGGTAGCTGTAAAGGTACTAACTGGGTGATAAATCTGTCATAGATTTCTCATAGATGGCGCTACGACTAAAAAGTCGTTGAAAGACTAAGTACAAAGACACGACGCAAGAACATACAAAAATTCGTGAGGTCCGTTGGTTCGTTCCGTGGCTTAGTTGGTATAGCGTCTGGCACGGTATGCAAGAAGACGTCGGTTCGAATCCGACCGGATCGAAGGAATTTTTTCTGAGTGTTTTTTCTGAGTGTTCGATCTTTGTATTAATAATTATAACAAACTAGTGGAGTAATTTCACAAAAAATAATTGAATATCAATTCAATAAAAATTTAATGAATCAAATAATTTCCATTTCTAAAGAACTTAGTGATTGTTTGCGGAAAAATCTACCGTATGAATGAGTATATATTCAGTTTGTCGATTTTAAGTGTACTGTAAGTGTGTGTGCTTACCTAGAAATGAAAATTTTTAAATCTCACAAAACTGGATACATTATGTAATATATTGGTATTAAGATCGAAGAAACTCAAAGAAAGGAGTTGTGGTCAATGCCACAAAAAAATATTGACACATCAGATGTCAAAATCATTCTTGTTGCAATTTAATTAGCCAATTAGAATTATGATTTTGAATATTTTAGCGTTTAAGGGTTGCTGCTTTTTGAACTATTTTTAGTCTCGCAGTGTTGCTGGAATTAATTTAACATATCACCACACTTTTGTTTTAAATAAAAAAATGCACATCACAACATTTTTTTAAATTATTCTGCTAAGCTCTATCTTTCAAGCTTATATCTAGTAAAAAAAATAAGGCTGGTTAAATTTTTCTGAGAACTAACTACCAAGCTCCATACTTATTCGGTACAAGTCCTTTCTTTCGATCCGGCTGGACTCGATCCACCGACATTTTCGCCTGACGCGAGCTATCGCTTTCCCAACTGAGCTACGAAACGAGTCAGCAAACCTTACGTATTTCTCTATGTGCTTGCTGCAGATTTTTGTTTTTGGTATTTACGGCCTTTTTACCGTAGCGCCACCCGTGACAAAACTATAAGTGTTTTCTTGATGCGAAAATGTGGGTGATTCGATTCCATCCCGATAGAGAAATTATTCTTTGAGTTGGTTCGATCTTTATATTAATTCCATATCTTCGTACAAAAGTATTGATTATAGTGACCCTCCCTACCAACCCTTAGGGTAGGTATACGAGAATGGCACTATGGCGTGCGCGGGCATGCTCGTGCAGGGACCATCTAAGTCCAGTCCTAACCCCAGATCAGCCCGTTTGCACGGACTTCATCCATTTCTCTGTAAGGCTAGCGCCTTAGGTGAGCCGCCCCGGGTGCAGGTACTGGAGCTTAGGCACGCTCAGTTTCCGTCGTGCTGTGCGCAACTAGCGGTTGTCACCGCTGAGCCGTCGACTCTAAGCCGACTACCAAATCTCCTCTTTGGTGGTGCAGCTGTAAGGCACGCTCACTTTCCGAAGCCGAAAAAACGGCGTCTCTCCAGTTCCCAAATTCCTACGCCGCTGGAGGGACTGGACTCTACTAGCCTGCGACAATGTCCGGACATAGCTAACGACTTAAAGGGCAACTCACGTGGGCTGCGCGTCTCCTCGCCATCAAGCCCTCGTCTAGTCTAGACCGCTACTAAGACGCGTTAGTTGCGCGCGGGACGAACACCCCGCCCACGTGCTACCCGAGCAGACGAACGTGTTCACCCCTGCAGTTAACCACAAACCCCGGCGAGTCCATACCCAAGTTCGGGTCCGCCAAAGACGCCCATGAAGACGTATCACTGGCGCAGGGCTCGGCCTGGACACCCGCCGTACCCTTGTCTTACTGTGGAGCCCGTAGTCTCTCCGGAACTCCCTATATCTCGGGTCAGTAGATAGGGACATAATTATAACAACAAACTAGTGGAGTAGCAGTTCTGTAGCAGTAGCTCCTTGTGAAAGAGTTCGTCCAGGGAAGTACTGCCACCTTACCGATTTCTGCTACCAAGTCATAATGTGAACATTCCTGCGTTCCGGTTTTGAAGGGTAAGGAAGGTGCTGGTGAAATTACAGGCACATATATGGGAATTGTCAACTTATGTCTCAGAGTAATGGAGGCAATGAGAGTTCCCTTCAGACCTTTGCGATTTAAAGCTCTGAGTGGCACTGCAACTGTTATGGACAGTCGTGTAGCTCACCATCAGGCGAACAACTTGTTCGGCCCGTGACTTGCTGTTATAAAAATAAGTCCTAAAAGTACTCTCACGAAAAAGATTTATATCGTTACCTTGAGAGTTCTATGTTTTGACAATTTTTTCGGAAAACGGTCACTATAGTCTCAAATACCAAAACTTAGAAATGATGGGCTCCAATTGTATTCATACAATTTGTTGTTAGTATATAAGCTTTTATTGTACCTGTGTTTGCACAAATAAATGAAATAAAGAATTAGTTTTCATTGTACATTTTATGACGTTTATTTATTTATTTATTTATTGGTTCACTTACAGTTATTACAATGTTACTTACTAAAATTAAATGTAGGTATGGAAGATCTTATCTAATTGCACAACCAATTACAAGTAAACAAAGCTTACAAAAACAACATGAATGTCGATAAATTAGAACTTAAAAAAAAAAGCTATTTAATCCAGTTTAAAAAAAAAGAGAAAAGTAAAATACAAACAAAAAAGTAATAGTTAATACAAGCGAACAAGGGTCTCGGCATTATTAGTTAAACAGAAACAATAAATAAAATTAATTACGGTTAGATATAATACTATTACGAAAATTGTTCAGCGACTGCACGTTTAACACTAACGTCTCGGGTACACGGCAACATGGAAATTCGATCGCCCATGGCGTGAAGTATACCACCGGGGTGGTCACGCAACACTTAATTTTTGATATAAGTACTAAGAAATTCATGTCTTGTCTTATGAGAAAGCGTTACAAGTTAATTTCTGAAATAAAGTTATATTTTGAAGTTCCTGCTCGGTAATAGTAAAATTTCCAATATGGTTCAGCAGTGTTAAATAGTGTAAGAAACTAAAAAAATAAAATAAAAAAGTATTTGAAAAAAGATTTAGAAATTGAACAGAAAATCTAGAATAGTCACTAAGAAAGTAAGCAATTCGCCTGACAGAATATTAAGTGTATGGGGCGGTGATGTACCTACCTCCAACGGTACAAATAATCAGACATCAAATTAGGGTAATTTTGATCCCAATTCGAGAGTGTTAAAAAGGTGTAAATTTTAATAACAATAATAAAACCCTTCAGTTGTTTTAATTCCAACCAATAGACAATCCTATAAACACATTCCGCGGCAATGAAACATTTCATTCCCATTCAATTTGTCTCCAGCCGTGTGATGTTCCCTCAATGGCAACTTAACAGCCATTTCATTGAAATATTATTGTTATTGCTGGAAATTCTAAAGATATAATACCAGGGCGTTTATGGAGATGGCCTTTACTTAGGCCCTTGGTATCTAATAATACAACAGCTCCTTTCAAATTAAATTAGACTTAAAAGAAAAACATTCGTATTGTTTTGCTTTCTGTAAGTATAATTATATAACAAAGCAACAAATCGACTTCCCATACGTCGCAGAAGTTTCAGAATGAAATTATAAACAAAAGAAATGCATTTTAAAGTAATGTGACATAAACAAAGCACCAAGCAGCTTATATTGTCTTTATTACTTTATATTGTTCATTGTAAACTTTTAATATTACGTCGAATACATTTTACAACGCGGGATACTTCTCATTTTCCCCTCGCCTCCGTACATATGAACGCCATCTGTCGAAGTTGTAAAGAACTTGTGGTCCGACTCGCGCCGCAGCTCCCGCCAATAATAGAAAGACCTAATAAGGCACGTGAGACTGTTTTGCCGGCTTTATTTCTTTCGTAATCTTTATTGTATTACTTATTCTTGCAGTTTTCATTTGACAGCTTAGTGAAAACTCTCAACTGTATTAAAAATCAAAACCAATATTATTTTATTCACGTGCAGGACAGTAAAAAGAGACAATACAAATTAATAATACAATGAACATAGCAAATGGATCTATTACATTATACCGTGGTGGTTAAAGTACACGCTACCAATTCACAGTCTAAAATTGTAAGTTTAACAATACTTAGAGTACAAATTAAAAGAAGTCTGCTACAAGGGATTGATTGTAAAAAAGACCGAGAGGATCATCTAAATGTCGACAACGAATGTAAAACAGCTGGAGAAAGTAAGACATTTCATATTCTGACTGACGCATGTTTGAAGCAACTCCGGGAGGCAACCAATGATATATGATCGGCTTTTTAACCAAAAGACCTCGATTACGTGATCTCTCAGCATGCGTTCAATGTCGTCCTAATAACTGGCGCCGAATATTAGGCCATATAGATAAAAAAGCAACTTAGTCAGGTCTGAAAGTATAAGCACCATCACCATTGACCTATCAAGGGAACTTTCCCTAACAACCATACAAAAGCATACATAATAAAAATGTGCCTAAAACAAGTACCAGACGATTTTTTTCCATAATCTGATTAATATGAGCAAGCGACGTTGAGATGGTATCCAAATTACTTGAAGCGAGATGCAAATGGTACGGAATAGACTTAATATCTCTAATTATACTAAAGTGGAAAGTTTGTTAGACCCCGCTGTTTCCCTACTTTCTAGATAGCTATAGAATGTGTTGAGTTTTACTTGCTCGATGCCCTAGATGGACTGCAGCGCTACGCCTTCCGTGTTGTCAACGATCCTCATGTAACTGAGCATGCGGAGTCGTTACAGCTTCGCAGAGATATAGCGTCCCTTAGCGTATTCTATCGCCTGTACCACGGTGAGTGCTCTGAAGAGTTATTCAACCTTATCCCTTCCTCTCCTTTCCATCAGCGGACCACCCGTGCCGGACTGCGTTGCCACAGTTGGACGGTCAGTTCAATACCGTCCCGCACTAAAAAGTTTGGCAATTCGTTTTTATGCCGAACCATCAAATTGTGGAACCAACTCCCGGCGCATGTATTCCCTCCCCTCTATAACATCGGGTCCTTCAAACGTAGTGTGAAGAAGCATTTGGCCAGACCGGCAAAATGATAGTGACGGAGTGAAGATATTTGTGTTTTCCATCCGTTACTCTCATCTCTGGACTGTATTCGCACTTTCCATCAGGCGCGGTGCAGTCATTTTGCCGAGTCACAATAGAAAAAAAAAAAAAAAAAAGTTATCTTTAAAACTATATATCTTTAGATATAGGGATTTGGCAGTCTTGAATCGCGTAATATTTGTTTGAGACTAAAGATCGCTATTGCCTTAGAGTCGTGCGAGCAATAACAAAGGATAGAATTTATTTGAATGAAATTTCGTATGTGTAGAGTTCTGGCGAAGGCAGTTCTTGATGGTTTAATTTACATTGAGGAGCGCTGACGCACGATATTTTGATTTTTCGCGAGTGAATTGTTGAATCGAATGGAATGATAGAATAAGTAAAGCAAAGACGCCAATTCAGAATATCACAGCTCAGTAATACGTTTCGGATAAAACCATGGATTTGTCGGAGCATCTTGGAAAAGTCGGGGGTTTTTATTTACATGAACTGCCTTTTCTAGTCCATCACAGACAGAAAGTTTTATTAAAAACTTCCAAAAGATGTACACTTCACTCACCCACGTCAGTGTACCCCTGTCTTTACGATCTGTCGTACCAGTTTTATTAAATTGTAATAACTTGGCGGCAGGTGGGTGGCGGCGATCGTAATTCCTGGGTACTCAAAGTGGAATGAAATGTTCCCTTTTTTGTATAGATACTTCAATACACACGCCTTGAAGGGACAATGGTCCATAGAAAACCATTACAATGTAAGTTAATTATAGTTTGAATTTACAAACTAAACTGATAAAGGTGTACATTTGGAGCATTCCGTTGTAAGGTAGCGAGACAAGGACAATGACGCGGAGAGACAAAGAGCGATTGGAAGCGTTTGAGATGTGGTGTTGGGGAAGAATAGAAGGAATTAAATGGACGGAAATAAAAACCAACGAAGAGGTGTTAAGACTAGTGCAAGAAAAGGGAAGCTTATTAGTAGTCGATACAACATCAAATGGCTTTGGTTGATTCCGCCTAACAGGGAAAGTATTGAATCAGTCTCTTTGGAAAAAACATATGGTAAAATTGAGGATATACCCTGACGGTATGAAAACACGATTCCTAAAATTATTAATAAATTAATTTTATATTTTAAGAAATGTAACAAACCTACTTTATGTAATAGACGGCCTTAAGCCAGATTGTTCACTTTTAGTTCTCTAAGAATCCGCTAGATGGGATTGACCCATTTGGCGTTATTTCTGAATCGCGGTGTTAAGATTTTCCCTCGAATGGTGACTAGAGTGACTACTCGAACACAATTGGGTTAATGGAAAGAGAAATCTGAGAATACAGAGAGCTCACTAAGGCAACCAGGAGTTGAGACCCTTCTTGGGAACTGCTACCCGGATCTTCCGCGTATAGGGTGAAATTGTGTTGGCGACATACAAGGTGAAAATAAAAATCTTCTGAACCATTTGTACTTCCACTTGGTTTGATAACCTCATCCAACGGAAGAAACTCCCTCCTTTACAGAAATAAATTTTAATAAATAAAAAAAAAACACAAACTTACCTCGAAATTTGACAAGAAAACCGTTGTATTCAATAAGTACTTTACACATACCAATGACTTTTCTTATATCAACTGTACTAAACAGAACACGAATAGTATATGATATACATTTTTCAAATGGCTGTTATTTCGTTTGTAAAAAAATTAATTCTGAAATAAAGCCAGTGTCGCCGCCGGTCGACCCGCGCAATAGAACCAATTTAGTACAGGAAAAAATCTTTAAGACAATGGAGAACTGAAGGTAAAAGATATTTAGGCCGTCACTACAGTCACGATGGACAAGCCCATAGCAGTTGCAGTGCCAATTAGAACTAAAAATCACAAAGATCTGAGGGGCACTGACACTTGACTGCGCCCTGACCCTGACACATAAGTTGACAAGTCCCACCCTTACCCTTTAAAACCGAATCGCATTAATGATCACATTACTACTTAGCGGCAGAAATAGATAAGGTGATAGTACTTCCCAGGACGAACTCATTAACAAGGAGCTCTACAGCTACTAGAAATGTCACGTAACAGACAACGTCGGCAGATGGTTCCAAATTAAAAGTGTACACACCATTTACTTTTAATGTTATTAAGATAACCATTTTATTTATGCTTGCTGTAGCAGCATATAAAGCCCATAAAAATAAGTCAACTGTATATTTAAATAAAACCACCCGACGCAAATACAAAATGCTTCCAAATAAAGGAGTCACCACGCTTATTATCGCTGATTCGGCTTGAGTCGGTCAGAAGAATTTGTCTTTATCTTTGCAAAGATTGCAACAAGAACGGAAACGCCCGACTCGAGATGCACGTCTTTTTCTTTCTTATTATAGGAAGATAAATCTTCTTCTTGTATCGGTAAGCGTGGTGATTCCCAAAGTAAATTAAACCCGTACGATCCGAATGAATGAACGAACAAACACTACACAGAGTGAACAAACGACAAGCCTTGATTACACTTTGGATTTATAAAAGGCGTTGACGCCATATTTCTTTTTAGTCGTTTATAAAAACCTTTTTCACGATCTCACTGACACGCCAGACTCATTACACTGGTGGCAATAAATATTTCCTAACCACCACAAGGCCTAGGGTTATGGCAGCGGTATGGCAACATGACCGCAACGGCGGCTAGGTAATGTGTCATTATTTGTTACACATATATGTATACGGATAACTCTGGGAGTTTAGTGACGCGGCTGCAGCAGTTATAAACAGCCGCAAAGCCTAGCACATAACGTATAAGGTAAATGAATAATGTATTGTTGATTGTGTGTACTTCATTTGCAGGTTTGCTATACGAAGTTAAATAATATATTATAGCAGTGGATAAATAACAAATGGGAAGAACAAGATGCTTCCTCCTATATAAAACATCAGCGGGGAGAAATATTTTATAAATAATCTTCTCCTTCTCGAAGGAACATATGATTTCGACAAGTAATTTCCTTAAATAGTTTCAAAAAATTTTCCCGACGTTTCGGCCAGGTTGCACTGGCTGTGGTCACGGGCTGACTGGTGATGTGATGTTTGCATCTCCATCTCGGCGGTGGAATCTTCATCTACCCGCATAACATTTTTTACACACAACACTAACGGTGTCCCTATTCTGTATCACACCCGTTTTTTTTTATTGAGGGACAAACAGTTACACATATATAAAAAAATAGATGTTTTAAAATTAACTTATAAATAAACGTATAGTCCCTTAAATATACATTAAATAAAATAAAAAGTAGGTAAACAGACAATCTGACAGACAATATACAACTATAAGTTATTAATAGATATAGCCATAGACATATAGATATAACACATACAAGACAAAAAAAACTCGTGCACACGAACAACGAAACAAAACAAACATATTCAGCAATAAAAACAGTCTTCTGGTACGCAGTCGATCGCGAATATTGAGTTTTTGCAAGCACCTTATTCCATGCTGCGATAATTTGAAACCGTCCTTCCGATTGAAACTATTACGATGTTTTTTGATTTCAATCGCTTCACGTACAACTCTTGACATAAAAGTGACGATCGGTGGAGAGAACCTGCGTACGATGAAACTCAATCCAGTGATTTGTGCCCTTTACCAGTAAATGTTCTGCAATCGCTGACTTATTACATTGGCGATTTTTTACAGCTACGATATGTTCTTTGCGCCTTTCAGTGACAGTTCTTTTCATCTGGACTATGTAGCAACTACCGCAGCTGTCGTAAGCTCTGTATTTTAACGACGTCATTACGGATTGCAGTACGTGGGTGGTGATGCGATGTCGCATGTAAATATCTGTCCGTGTGTGTAGATTTGCGGTAAATTTTCACGGTCATTCTGACATCCAAAAAAGGCAACGATTTGTCCGCATCCATCTCGTACATAAATCTTTTGTTAGGGTGAATGGAATTAAGGTGTTGTATTCATTGGTCTACGGCTTGGATGTCGCCCTCGACAATACTGAAAACATCATCTACGTATCTTTTCCACAGTCGCATAGGACTAGGGCCGAGTCTTAGTACTTTTTCTTCAAAATGTTCCATCCAGATATTGGCAAGTACCGGGGCTACAGGGCTTCCCATTGCAACACCATCTATCTGAACGTAATTATTGACCCTGGAAAAGAAAATAATTTCCTTCCAAACAGTGTTTATGTAAATCGACATAGTTTAATGGTATCTCGTTATCCTCACTCGGTCTTTAACATTGGTAAAAAGTGACTCCAAATCAAAAGTCACCATTTTTTCTTACGAGGTCTTCTATAATTTGGACAAAATGTCATGAAGCCTTTACAAAAAACCGTTGGACTTGTGTATTTTTGTCAGACCGTATAGTTTCTGTGGTTGATGTGACTTTGGCTTGGATAATCATTTGTTATCGTCTATTCAATACTACTAATCACACTTTCAAAAGGTATTCGCTTGGGCGTTGGAGCGAAATTCAAACCTTCAGCTTTTCGCTTTTGGCGAGCGGAACGTGTGCGATTCGCAGTGAGCCGTCTGATTGAAGACGTTTCAAGCATAAACACTAGAACCTCGTTACTGTATCTGTCACGTTACAGGTAACTGTAAAGCTTACATTAATTACATACAAGATATGTCTTTAGAGATATGTAAGACTGATTCGGAGCCTGTTGTCTTCATACTTAAAGTCACTGGTTCTGATGAACTCCATCATTTTTTAAAGTATTTCCGTCTCCAAAGACACTAAATAGAAATTGGAATCGAAGATTAAAAGGAAAAAAAAACATTAGCTGACGTAAAACGGGAAATAATCTTTCATTTCGTCAGAATTTCTGTTCGACATTTTATTTTGTTTTCTATTAACACATTCGAGTTATTCCAGCAAAACGTTCTGTATTTCCTTTCGGTGTGAGAAATCGATTTATTTCAATATATTGGGATATGTTCTAACACAGATGTTACTCATAAAAATATGTACTCAGGAAAAAGAATGTAAGACGGCGTCTTGAGGTCAATGGGCGAAGCCTGTAAGTCAGCAAACTGCTTGGGCTTTTATTTTTTGTTCATGACAATTTTAAGTTTCACATAAATTTAATAGGTTACCTATCAGTAGTCCGAAATGACGTTTGCTCGAATTTTCATAACCTCGAAAGTAATTTTGAGAGCAAAATGTTTTTTCTTTTAAACTTATCTTAATCTAACCGAACCTAATCGTGTCTTTGTGATAAACATCCAAAATTTCCTGAAAGAACAACGGTTTCGTTATAATTCGGTTTTCGGTGTAATGAAAATTCGAACAAGCGTTATTTCGGAAAAAAATTCCAAGTTGTGTCCAAAATTCCAGTATGTGATAGTTTACCATTTTTATACCCACATAATATAGACAAGTTTAAAAAAGCATTATTTTTCTAAAAATATGATTAATTTACATCATTTATTCAGTCACTTATTCATATAAAATAAAAAAGTATTATATTAACACCATTGCAATATTTTATTAACAATTCCAGTTTTTCTGACACAATTTGTAAAATGGCGCATATATGTATACGTGAGTCGCACTACAAGTTTCCGGAATGAATAAGAAAAAAATACTATAAACGGTCAGAAATGAATTTATTGTTTCTCAAAAATTCTCCGTTAGCATTAATGCACTTTTTTCATACGAATGAACCAATTTTGAAAACATTTATGCCACTCCTCCGTGACAATCTCTGAAACATATTTTTCATACTCTTCGACAGCCTCTTCAGGTGATGAAAATCGTTGACCGCGTAACTGGTTTGTAATTTTTGGAAATAAATAAAAGTCACAAGGTGCCAGTGGGTCTACTCTCGATCTCCGTCCGACATCCGTCCGAAACAATTACTGCCAAATAAGCAATACTTGACCAAATGAAAAGACGCGTGATGCGAATGAAGCTTCATACTTGATACTTGTCTTTTCATTTTGTCGAATATTACTTATTTGACAGTAATTGTTTCGGACGGATGTTGGAAGAAGAACCAGAGTAGCCCCCCGGTCGGGACGCGGGTTGGCCCATAAGGTCAACGTTGTTCACCTTCAAAAATTCATTTAATTTCTTTCATTTGTCTGTCTGGCTGTGTGAGAACTGGCATTATCGCGGTGCAAGCATTTACGGCATTTACGGTTATTTTTACGGAGTTTGTCAATAACTTCCGACAAACAAATATGATCATGTACCTATCACTCTTTACAGTACAACGATTCTCCAAAGCAACAGTAGCCACGTGTCCAGTTTTATTAAAAAAAGAAGCAATCACCATTATAGTACGCCTTACGTATCAGTACACATAAATTCATTCATTATTAAACAGAAAAATGTTCAATTGTTCCTTGTGGATGGAAAACGAAAATTATAAATCATTAAATGTGACTATGAGTATTTAAAAATAGCAACCCCTAAAGTTTTTTTGCTTGCCTTACGAACAGTGTTAACTCGTAGTGTTGTGGGATAACGATATTACCATTTCCTTGGAGCTGTGACAGCCTAAGTGGGATGGAGCTTGGCTCCTAATTGTAGGTCACAGATTCGATTAGTATCGACAAGTGCTCGACTGAAGCCTAACAGCCATTTGTAATTTATATCACCAATTTTTTACTTGATGTAAAGGTGTAATAGTAGCTCCTTGTGAAAGAGTAAGTACTGCCTATAGGAGGGCAAAATAAAAGAAATAGATTTAGTTAAAGTTCAAATTATCTTTTTATTCATTTAATACTTGAGACTACTTAAGAGCAATATAACGAGAAAGTCTGTTATGAAAATTTTTGAACAGAGGAAGGTAAACAACACAATGCGTTACCGTTATTAAAAATATTAAAAGGTGTTCTCCAGTCAACCGTAGCTCGATTTAACTACATATAATCGATTTAGAGTTGTTCCATATTATAGATTAATTTTTGTAACATAAAGTGTACTAAATTCAACACTGCCACCTTACCTATTTCTGCCGCCAAGCAGTAATGTCAGCATTACTGTGTTCCGTTTTGAAGGGTAAGGGTGCTGGAGGGGCTAGGACTTACCTCGTGGAGGCACCTGCACGTCCAGCTATTGAGTATAACTAATGTATAAGGTTTTCACTTTCTTTATTGCGTTGGAGCGGATTTTAATATTGTTTAATGAGTTTTTATAGTTAATTTAGATTAACACTCGCGTACACCGTGACCTTCAAGCTTTTGAACTCGAACAACTGTTTTTGAGGTAGCGGGGAGCGGGTGAGAGGGAGGACAGTGTTGCCAGAATATAATGTCACATGCATTCGAGTTGCGTTTTGCGTGCGATGAGAAAAATACTTAATATAAATGTTAATAACAAATATAAAACAAAAAATATAAAGGAAACTGAAAATGATACATAACGGCGCAGCCAGGCGCTGGTCAAATTACAGGCACATGGGACTTATCAACTTATGTCTCATGGTGACGGGCGCATTCGCAGTGCCACTCAGATCTTTGCGATTTAAAGTTCTGGGTGGCACTGCAACTGTTATGGACAGGCGCGTAGTTTACCATCAGGTGTACGACTTGTTCGTCCTGTCACTTGATATTATAAAAAAGACATCCGTTGTTCTTCCTGGTAAATGTATAACAATTACAAGCCTGAAGCACTTTATGTGCTTTGCAAACGAATGTGCAATTACATAAAAATATATCAAAGAAAATTAAATAAATAATATTATTATTAACCAATATTGAACAATATCAATCAAAAAGTTAATGAAGATAATGTATTAAAAGTGTCTTTTGCATTGCAAGCATTGGTTTAAGACAGACTTAAATTTTGTGCAAGTGAGCGTCTGTGTTTCAAATCACAAAGACCTGAGGGGCATTATTACTGCGCTTGTCATCCTGAGGCATAAGTTGGCAAGTCCCATGTGCCTGTTATTTCACCACCACCCTTACCCTTTAACACCGGGACGCAGTAATGTTCACATCAAGCCTTTTTTTTTTGACGGGAGGAAATCTTTATGGATACCCCTGAGCCCAGGGAGACTCATGGGTTATGTGGGGACTCTCCCTCCAGACTGGAGGGCCTACCCCACTAAAAACTCCCCGGGTTTGCCTCTCGCTGGTTGAGTCGGCGCCGTGGGATCGGTGAACATTCACCACGACGCCGCCCGGCCGCCCTAGCTTACGCCAGGGCTCCCGCGCCAACGGAGGGGCGAGTCGGTTGTCCTCCGACCCGCACCCAGACGAGTGAGGCCGTGTAATGCAGGCTCCGGAGTCCCTGTCCAGAGCCCGCTGGTCTCACTAGGGGATCAGGCGAGCAGCGAACTGCCTTCGCCTTCTCCCCGTACGTCTGCGCCGGAGCGGGTGCGCGAGGATGAGGCGGACGCGCCCGCCTCATCCTCGCGCACCCGCTCTGTGGCCTCCTTTTGCGACATAACCTCTGCGCAAAAGGAGGCCACCGCCTCCCAGGACTCCTCGCTATCGACCATGGCGGCAACCACGCTCGGCAGCGAGAGGTTCTGCCCTACAGTCCCCGTCAGAGTGCGGCGCTGCTCATCCCACTGGCTGCACACCTCTAGGGTGTGCTGCGCGGTGTCAGCCGCAGACGAGACACGACGGAGACGGTTCCCTCCTCGCCACCTTGTGCAGGTAGTAACCGAAGCAGCCGTGCCCGGTCAGCACCTGCACAAGGTGGTACGACAGTGGCCCGTGGGACCGGTTTACCCACTCTACAAGGACAGGGCGGATCGCCCCTACGGTACGAGCGCCATAGGGGGGATCCGCCAAGCCCTCTTTTCACATGACTGCCTGGCGGCAGAAATAGCTAAGGTGGCAGTATTATCCTGAACGGACTCTTTCACAAGCTCAACGCCTACTAATATGAAATTTCAATTACATTAGTCCTAATTGTTTATTTGGAGATAGTCATATTGACTTGACCAAACCACTCTTTACTTCTTTTTACGGGCTTACGACCACGTACCTAAATGTCCTTTTCATGTCATAAAATTACCCGTTTTAAAGAAAAAATTCAAAAATATTGTCAGTGGCCGTTAACCACGAAAAGCCATGAACAAAACAAATTGGTATTTGCATACGTTTGCATAATATTTTAATTTTCTATTCCGTTCGAGGGCAATGACATCATATTATTACCGGATACAATTTTTTTGGGTCCAGTAAATCTATGCTTAACAACTTCTATACAACTTTTGTTTTCACAAATAAATAATTAAATTTTATCCAATATTAATCATATTTGCGAACATTCAGAAACGCTTTGAAATTGTATAAAGTTGTTAACCCTCACTTGGCTAGGGCAATCGACTATGACCTAATAAACGCTTTCAAAATGTCCTCCGTAGCCTTTCAGATCTTTTATCAAAGAAATATAAGGAGACCCTACGGCTGGCAACTGACAGGCGTGGTTACAACTTACTTATGTTTAAAATAAATATTATACATTTTAAATGTATTCAAATGTATATTTACCACGAGTAACCCCTAAAGTGTCTTGCTCATTCTTCTCAGGAGAAGCTGCCTTACGAATGAGCAGTAGAGTTTAATCAGGATGACGATTTCAAGTGTAATATGCTTACCTATCACTTAAAGATTATTTTACTTTATCCCGCTGCTGGACTCGTGACTGAGGATTCCGGCCACCGTCGACCACTCTGGCCCCCTGGCGTGTTAGGAAATTCACAGCTGAAGTTTTCATTCACAAATGTACTTGACATAGAAACCGCTACAAATTGTGGAACAACCTTTCTCCCACTGAGCTACCACCTCTCTCTTGAAGAGTTCATTTAAATTCAAATCCAAAACATAAACGTCTGTTTTGCATTGAAAAAGGGATTTTAATCAAGCCTCGTTTTAGTACTTTCGCCCACTAAAAACGACGCTTTGAAATTCAGAGTATTTGAATTGATTGAACTTATTAATTGTGCGCAATAACTGTCACATTTTAACCAAGGACGCTAAAAGAGGGGTGCTATAAGCTTTATGCCATATGTTATAAAAGCCTAAACCCTCTTTTGTCTGAATGCTATATTTTTGTAATATACACCCTTGCCGGGCAATTAAACATACATAGGCTGTCCAACGGCTTAGGGACTAAGAGAAAGTACTGTAAATATTGTAGCTAGGATATTTTGCTTTATAGAAACATTATTTTATTAATACAAGTAAGTAATATTGCATTCAAATTTTTTTTAAAGTCGTTCACCTCATCTGGGAATCGTACCGACTGGTGGCATCATCTATTAGCTGTCCCTTCATTAGATCAGTTTATTTCTAAGCTCGCATTTCGTTTCCAAATTGTGTTTCGTCAAAGCCATATACCTACATAGCGACGAAAACAAAATGTTTAAAAAAATTGACAAAAAAAACGTTTCAACCGAAAAGCCTAGGGATCTGCTATCATTTTCCGATGGACATCTGGAATACTCGACCAAATTAACCATTACCATAGGAGAATTTCGACAACTGAATAACTTGACCCGTAGCTCCGTTTGTAAGAGCAATACGATTACTGTGCAGTATGGTCGTGGGTTCAAGGACCCGTCGGGTGGTGAAAGTTTTTCTATATAATAAAATCTAGTGAAGTTATTTGACAGAAACAATTTCAATAATACTGGTTCAAGTGTTAACTTGACGCTTTGGAAGTTCGTTTAAATTCTAGTTGTGCAAAATGTGAACTAGAGATGAAAGATTCAGACATATTACGAATGCAAATTAAAGTAAGTTGGGAACCGCAGTAGTTTCATAAGTTTATTGTTTTTAATTAACTAAGGTTCACATTTATTAACACGTTAAAGTTTCTGTTTTGAACGGATAAAAGCTAGCTTCTAATTAAAACTATCTCTTCTTGAGCATCATCTGAAACACAGTAAATAATACTATAGTTATTTTTTATGATAGTAAGAAATGGGATGAACAAGTCTTGCGGCTTATGATAAGCGACACGCCTTCCCGTAATCGTTACAGTGCCACTCAGAGCTTCAAAACGCAAAAATCTGAGGACTCCTTTGCGGCAGAAATAGATAAGGTGGCATTACTTCCTTGGACGAGCTCTTTCACAAGGATCTCCTCTGCTATTAAAAATAGTTCATAAAGTGACGTCAATCAATGAATTGAAACGAAATGAGGAAAATAAAAAAGTAGAAAATAAAAAGTAAATATTTAACATTACACTCCAATTAACAAAGACAAACGGCCGGAGGACTTAAAACAAAAAAGGTTTTGCAAATTTAAATTGAATTAATATATTTCCTAATCCAACTGATTGCGATCGTCGCCAAATTTTAGTTTCTTATGAAATTCACCATCGTCGTTAACTCATTATATGTCACACTGCTGAACACGTATCAAAGTCAATGTCAAATAATCTATAATTCACAGGTAAGCAAATTACACTTCAAATTGTCATAGTGATTAAACTCTACTGCTCATTCGTAAGCAGATTCTCCTAGAAGAATGAACAACTCTAAAGGTTGTTCTTTGTAAATAAACATTTAATTTTGTGTACATTTATCATTTACAATATTTATTTCAACCTACCCAAATTACAGGCAGATGGGACTTGTCAACTTAAGTCTCATGCTGACGGGCGT
Organism: Hyposmocoma kahamanoa; assembly: GCF_003589595.1. Taxonomy (NCBI): domain Eukaryota; kingdom Metazoa; phylum Arthropoda; class Insecta; order Lepidoptera; family Cosmopterigidae; genus Hyposmocoma; species Hyposmocoma kahamanoa. The sequence continues at coordinate 677,638 of NW_020653733.1, read as the reverse complement.
AGTGGCAGTGCCCCTCAAATCTTTGCGATGTAAAGCTCTGAGTGGCACTGCAACTGTTACGGACAGGCGTCTAGCTTACCATCAGGCGCACGACTTGTCCGTCCCGTCACTTGGGTGTTATATAAAAAAACTTTTACATATTGTTTACAAAATAGTTCTATCCTAAAAATAATCATTTATTTCATAATTATTTGTAAATATATTAATTCAGAAAGACGAAAATAAATACAAAAGTGTTATTACGCAACACAAGATTTTATTAAAGACAAAGAACTTTGATCTCTCTATAGAATAGAATACGTTTATTTGCCAGAATACAGTAATTACAAAGGTCTTAAGTAAAATTAGGTACATTGTATTCAACCTGCAAGCAGATGATCAAATATTAATGGGCTTCAATGTTTCTTTAGTCTCTATAGTTTCTAATTAATGTAATGAATTTGTAAATTCTAAGTATTCTTTACTACTATAGAAGCAATGTGTCAATTTTAATTTAAAAGTATGTCCTTGTAACAATTTAATTTCCTTTGGTAATTTATTGTAAATAATTATACACATGTTGAAGCAGTTATTCTTATAAATTACTTTATGATATATTAAGTTATACATTTATAATAATTAATATATGGGATCATGATTTTAGTGATATTGCGTTAATTTATTGTGATATTTTATTATTTAGAACAATTTAATACTTTTGTAATTTAATTTATTTTTGATTATTACTTTTACGTTTAATAATTTGCTGGTCTAAGCATATTTTTAAGTCTTAGCTACGCTCTTAAAGAGCACACATGTAATGTAATTTATTGCATCTTCGCTAAAAAATACTGAATAAATGTAAAAATAATTTACCTCAAATATGTAGTTGCACCCATTATTTATAACTATGTTGCGAACGTGGATTGCTTAACTCTTATTAATTTAAGGCTTCGCTCGTCCAGCAATCCCTTACTTCCAGACCTCTGCAATAATGTACTAGTAGGTATTGTCGTGCCACTGCGGCGCTTCTACTTTTAAGGCGCAATTAAGATCCTGCACTTTTTTTTATAATATCAAGTGACCGGACGTACAAGCCGTGCAGTTGCAGTCTCACCCGGAGCTTTAAATCGCAAAGATCTAAGGGGCACTGCCACTGCGCCCGTCACCCTGAGACATAAGTTGACAAGTCTCATGTGCCTGTAATTTCACCAGCACCCTTACCCTTCAAAACCAGAACACAGTAACGCTGACATTACTGCTTGGCGACAGAAATAGGTGAGGTGGCAGTACTTCCCAAAGGGCCTACCACAACCTTTTAAAACAATCAAACAACACAACAAAAACTTTAACCTTACATTAACTTTTCGTACCTTGACGCGCTTAAAATTTTATTGGTAGCTTTGTGACTATCACTCAGTTCGTACTATGACGCGACTTATTGTTCTTCTGTCAAATTTAGCAATCTTAAAACAGTTGCTTGGACGCAATGGAAACAATATTATTTTCGAATTTATTGTATAAATATTGATTTGTAATGATTAAAGGTTAAGTTGAACTTATTTATTTACATAAGTCTCTTCAATATTTTGTTTATTTTTTATTACGAAATCATTTCTCGTTAAATAAAAATACGCAATGTTTATTTGAAACCATGACAGCGACATCTGTATGCTCCTTGGCGACACTAACAGTTAACACTTAAGTACTAACATTATACTACGATAAGACGATTCGGAACATTAAAAAAAGAAAGAGATGACAAAACAGCTATAGCGCTATAGTTTATATAGCGTTATTTCTTTCCTATTTTTAGTGATGAATATACAATATTGGGAAATATTCCTTCTTTCAATCACTTTAGCAATACATTACTTGGTTGATAGGTATTATAACATAAGCATATTATAATATTACTTATATTCGTACTTTAAGCTTACATTGAAAGAAGATTGAAGAAAGAAAACCACATCATTCCATTCACTCCACACACTTACACCCAAAACACACTTCAATTAATACACACTACAATAATTACAAGGTAAAACTCTTATTACAGTACACTTATTTCAATACACTTATTTACGTATACTTATTTGCTACTGAAGCTATTCGTGTGTACTATTTAAGCACTCAATGTTGAAGGAATCACTAACTCCTAAGATACAGGATTACCTAGTTTAGGAGTTAGGGAATCACAAATATTGGCATTTCTTTACTATATTTTTATGTTTCTTTTTATGTTGTGCCTTGTAATGCCATTGTATTTCATTTTTCTTTGATCAATAAATTATTATTATTATTATTGTTATTGGAAAGGTTATAGTAGGCCCCCTGGACGAACTCTTTCACAAGAAACTCTACTGCTACCAAAACCTCTCCCTTAAATAAATTTCTATCACTCTGGAAAGCCATCACGGACGCCATACGCTCTCGTTCAATACATATAAGCTCTTTCAACTCGCAGCACGTGGCCCAAGTATTTCAAATGTGTAACTCTATTTAACACACTTTTTGTAAATAATAAATACACCTAAATTACAAGAGCTTTCCAATATCGCCGACTTGCTGGGTCACTGCGCGTGATTTGCGTTCTCAGAGTTTAAACACACGCCATGGCACAATTCGTGGTATATGACGCAGCACCTATATTAGGTTACTTAGCAAAAGGTGGTTATACTGAGCTAATCGGTCAATAAAAATGTATTACAACCTCCTAACAGAGACATTACCATACAAGTGCGGTGGCGGCTGTTACAGCGACTCCACACTGACCACAACAAGGGTGTTACGATTGTCTAAGAGACTTAACAACTAAAGGTGCGTTCAAATTGGGCTTGTAGAAGCATAAGTTGGTTATATTTAAAACAGTATGGTGTGTACTCAGGTTGTTCACTATTATATCCTAGCCTAATTTGGATTGGGATGGAATGGATTTAATTTAACTAAGTTTAAAGGAGAGCAAAACTTTTATGCATGGTAGAAAAGTATTACTGTGAACTTTACACATTTATTTCTGTCAGGGGATGAAGTCAGAGCCCCTCCAACCAAAAGATACAACACGCTTTACCTCATATACTACAGTGTGAAGTTGCTAAAGCTCTTTATTACGTGAGGGCAAAAGTCTCCTGGCGAGGACGGGATCACAGTTGAACTTCTCTGTGCTGGGGAGAAGCCAGTATTCTCGGTCCTTAATAATTTTTTTAACAAAGTCTTACACGAAACTCGAACACCAAGACGATGGAAGGACACAAAAAAGGGGATATTGTCAAATTGGGTAACTATCGCCATATTAGTTTATTGTTCGAAATTTACAAACTGTTCTCAAAATTAATAACAAATCTCATCACTCGTCAACTTGATGAATGCCAGACTATCGAACAGGCCGGTTTTCGAAGTGCTTTCGCAACCATAGACCACATCCACATGGTGAAGCAGTTGATGGAGAAGTGTCGCGAGTACAACCGACCCCTTGTCATGACCATCGTTGATTATGAAAAGGCCTTCGACAGTATCGAACATTGGGCCATGTTCCACGCTCTCCACCACTGTAACATCAACTCTTGCTACATAGATGTACTTCGGGAGCTGTACCCATCTGCAACTCTATAGGTTCAAATGCATGAACTAACTAACCCTGTATCATTCAAAAGGGGAGTGCGGCAGGGAGACATCATTTCACCAAAACTGTTTACTGCTGTCCTAGAAGACATAGTAAAAACACTTGATTGGACGAAATTTGGCGTTAACATCAATGGAGTCTTCCTGTTCCACTTTCCATTTGCAGACGACCTAGTAATCACTGAAAACTTTAACGATCTCTAGCGTGTGCCTCAACAACTGTATGATGTTTCTATGTGGGTGGGTCTTAAGGTGAATATGTCCAAGACTAAGGTTATGGCGAACTTCTCCAACGTCACAAATCCAAATGTCACAGTTGGAAGTGAGATGTTGGAGATTGTCGATCAATACGTTTATCTCGGACATATTTTATCTTTTGGCAAGGAACATCAAATGAAGGAGATCACCAGAAGAATTCAGCTTGGATGGGCAGCGATTGGCAAGTTAGACGACATTCTTAAGTCAGCTAAAATTCAACTCTGTGTATTCTGCGTACTATGACTTACGGTGTCGAGGCATGGACGCTCACGCAAGAAGCTATGTATAGGATGAGAGTTACACAGAGAGCCATGGAGCGTGCTATGCTTGGTGTCAAGCTTATAGACCGTGTTCCCAATGTCAGATTCGAAGTCGAACAAAGGTAAAGGACGTGGTGAACCGCATCACGAAGCTAAAGTGGAGCTTGGCACGGCACCTGATACGGAGACAAGATGACAGATGAAGGACTGAATATAGGAACGTCGGGCGCCCAGCGGCGAGATGGGCGGATGACATCGCAGGAATTGGGGGGCAAACCTGGATGAGATTAGTACGGGATCGTGGGGAGTGGCACAGAAACTTGAAGCCCTATACCCAGCTGTGGGTGAAGTCAGGCTGTATATGAAGTTTAAAGTAGTAAATGATTCTTGGGGAACTATACGGTTTTACAACAAGATTCATTTCATACATTTAAGTTTATTTGAAAAAAGCAATCCCTAGAGTTTCTTGTTCGTTCTTCTCAGGGATGTCAGCGTTGCGAACGAGCAGTAGCTTAAAAATGACGTTTTCAAATGTAAAAATTTTACTGGCATAAATGATTATTTGACTTTTGACTTTGGAAGTAAGAAGAGAAGCAGCTTTCACCATTTACTTATTAAAAGTGATGCGTGGTAAAATAGACAACCCAGTTTTTAAAATGCCTCCCCACTACTGGAGGTTGGCCGTCAATATGGCAACCTTTTCCATCATTATAAGTTGAAGCAGTCGGTACCTATCGTGTCAAAGCACGTGACCGAGATATGTTATTTTGCGCTTCTTGATGGTATTCATGCGCAGGACTGTCTACTGTCTCGTTCTTGACTTTCTGCGTCCAGCTGATACGAAGCATGCGGTGGTCCACGCCTCGCTGCCTTACATAACGATTGGCCAAATATAACAGTGGAGGATACGGATTCTAAGTTATACGTAAAGTTTTCGGCAGCACAACACCCTTTTCATTTTCATGAAAAACGCTCGGGCGATCTCCATCCGGGTTTTATCTCTTGGTCTGAGTCCCATGCTTCATTATCCCATGCGCCGAGATAGTTTTACTGCCGGACGCGATCGAGATATTTATACCAGCCACTGATATAGTTGGATCTAAGTCAGAGTTTCGGGAAATCACCAGGAATTTAGTTTTTGAGGTGTTCATTGTGAGACCAGCATCTTCACTGCATCTGTTTACTCTATCCAAGATCTTTTGTGGGTCACTCTCTGTAGAAGCGTCCAGAATTGTGTCGTCTGCATAGCGCAAGTTATTAATGACTTTTTCATTAATTTTCACCCCGACTTCAAGTCCTTCAAATGCTTCCGATATAACAGCCTCGAAGTATACGTTGAAAAGTAGTGGAGAGAGGATGCACCCTTGTCGCACTCCGCTACGGATATCTTTTTCCCTTGTCTCCTCAGATTCCACACGAACTGTCATAACAACAAGGTTAATAATAATCATAATGCGATTTCGCGAATCGAACAATCATTTTAATTTATGTTTCATCCGTTTTAACAAAACAAATAAAAATAATGCTTCTACGTCAGAATTCATTGCGTAACTGAGTCCAAATATGTATGTAGTGCTTCTATGAGCGCCAAATTTGAAAGCGCCCTTAGTATTTAGAAGAACAGCTATTGTAAGGAATTTGAATAAACAGTAATACAATACCCTTTATACTAGTATTTACACACCACGTCTTCAACAAATTACATATCAAATGGATCATTAGGTATTTTCTTAACTTAGAAATAATTTACACATACCTTTATGTAGGTGTATGTAGTGTGTTAATAAACATTTTAATATGTTGTAAATTGTGTATTATGTTGTTCTTTTACGAAATTGCATTTCAAATAAAATAACTCATATTTTTTTCTGATTTAATTTTTGATTGCACAAGTTAGTTACGCATACATGAATTTTGATTAAAGAAATTAAGAAAGAGAAGGTACAAAAACAGTAAAGAACAGGCTGTAACAAAATATAATGATGTAAACACAAGTACAAGCATATAAAATTATAAAATTTCACATAAAGTCGAGCACGTGTGCTCGCTTCGGAAATTTAGTAGAGAGAGGCGACGGAAAGAAGAAAAGTAAGAGTGACGAAGAAAAGAAATTTTCAAAATTTCAAAAGTTCTCGGGGCTCATTTATGAATGCCATCAAGCACTCATGGAGGTATGTATACAAAACCACTTAACTCTACAGTGGATTGAAGGACACAGCGGCTCACGTGGCAATGACGCAGCAGATGAACTAGCCAGAAAAGGGTCGGAGACGGACGCAGTAAGACCAGAACCCATAGTGTCCCTCCCCTATCAATGGTCCAGAACAACTATACACAAAGGTACAAAAACTTCACATAATAATACATGGATCACCCTTACGGTTTGTAGACAGGCGAGGGAAGCACTCCCAACGCTCAATGCCAGTCTATCACGAATATTAATTAAACTCAACAGGCAAGAGCTTCGCACTCTAACTGCCGCTCTAACAGGTCATGGTCCATACAATAAACTCCTTTTCAATTTAGGTATCACAGACAGCCCTCTATGCAGAGCGTGCAAATGGCTGCGCACATCCTACTACAGTGCTCTGGCGTGGCCAACTACAGGGCAAAGTACCTTGAAGTGCCAAGGTTGCTCCCCGAAGTCTTCAGCAAACCGAGGAGGCTGCTGAGATTCGTGGAGGAGCTTGGGTGGCACGAGTAGGACCCTGCACCCACCACACGCAAAATAGGCGCCTTGACGTCGAGTTACGGACACCAGCCCGTTACACCAAGTACCAAGTAATTTCAAAAGTTAATGGCCAGCAACCAGAAACGGGTGATAAAAAGGTGGAATGACGATGAAGGAGAGGGCATCCTCACAAGTTGACATCTATCCCTTGTATATTCTCAACCTATTCACAAAAAATCTAAGACTAATTTTTCTTTTCTAACCATTAGCAAGCAAGCTTCGGATAATGGAAATTGGTAAATGATTTTTTTATTAGGAATATTATAAAACAAACCTAACTTAATCTTTTGTTTACAATACAAAACACCTTTTAAAAAATAACGGTTTCGTTATAAATCGGTTGTCCGGATTATGAAAATTAGAGCAAACGTTCTTTCGGGCAAATGCAATAACGAGCTTCTGATCAGTAACGAAAAAATTGAATTTCTTTTGTTGATTATGCCATATAAGTAATTACTAATTAGTGTTATTATTTCTAATTTATTATAAGGAATGTAATTTCAATCGTCATTGTCGATAAGTCCCTCTGCTGGACACTGGTCTCGTGACATAATATTTGTAAATTAAAAAAAATATATTAGACGACATCACGTATATTGCTCGACCAGCTTAGAGTATGGAAAAAAATTAAGTAAGTAACTTTAAGCACTTGTCAAAGTCAAAGTCAAATAATCATTTATTCCATAGGTAAAATAGATTTACACTTGTAAACGTCACATTTAAGCTACTGCTCGTTCACTACGCTGGCTTCCCTGAGAAGAACGAGCAAGAAACTCTAGGAATTGCTCTTTTCAAATAAACTTAAATGCTATGGAATACACTTTGAATCAAATTTGTGTGGATTCTGGAGCCGCGTCGTCTTTCCATACATCTTTATCTAACACGTAGTCTTCAATTTTGTAATTTGATTTTTCGATCAAAATATTTTTAATGTAGTTTTTAAACTTAGGAAATGATAATCTTAATACATTCTCCGGAATTTTGTTGTAAAAACGTATACAGTTTCCCGTAAAATAATTATTTACCTTAGTTAATCGAAATCGTGGTACCATGAGTTTGGACTTAGTTCTAAGGTTAATATTATGGATATCTTCTTTCTTATTGAAATTATGTATAGTTTTAAGGGCATATAAATGTACAGTGATGCCACAGTCATAATACCAGTCTCCTTGAGGAACTCTGAAGCAACGACGACGGTATCATAAACATCCTATATTTGGGCCTATGGATTGAGTTTAGTCCGCTACTCTGACTCAAAGCGGGTTGAGGACTTTTCGTTTTCCTTCTTCAACATGCAGGTTTTACCACGATGTGTTCACTGCTAGCACAGGCTTACTACCTACTAGGGTTGTTGCCGATGGGGTTTTTTTGTATGTATTAAAAAAACGGGAAAATGTACATCTTTATTGAAACTGCCTCAGTGGCTGAAGTGTTACCTTGCTGGACAGCCACGCAGATGTCCCAGGTTCGATTCCCAGGACTGGAGAAATATTTGTAAGTATGGCCTAGATTTATTTCTCTCATGAGTTTGGGTGTAATTTGTGGTTGTCTGTGTGTGTGTCCATGGCACCCGCGACACAGGGTTTCCCTAGTGCGGGGCTATGTTCACTGTGTGCGTTATTATTATTATCTTTACTGATCTACATGGAAAAGCTATCTTAATTACATATCCGCTCACGCGATGCGCTCCTCCTACCGCAAAAGGGCGGTTATTTGGTTTCGCAAATTAAAAAAGGATTCAGTTTAAATACAAGTTTTTATAAATAAAAATTATTATTCTGCATTGCTAAATAAATACGGAGGGTATTTATTTAGCAATGCAGAATAATAATTTTACTACCAACAAAAACATCTCAAATAAAATGCAGTAATACACCGCAAATCCTGCTAATGAAATTTTTGGTGTACTTGGATAAATATGATAATACTCCGTTTGAGTGGTTTGGAACGTTTACCATGAAATTACTCCTTAAAGTATAGTTTATAAACATTTATATTCAGGGTAAAATTAAAAAACGCTACTTACGGTATGTTTTCAATAAATAAACACCGAAATCACCAGCCCAAGCAATAACACACACGATTGTCGTGACGTATTTTTGACGTTGTTTATTTTTTTAAATGACAGACCCAGGCATTAAAAATTATATGGTTTGCTAGAGTAGTTACCGAAATAGCAATTAATATTAGTTCTTTTACCTGTAATAACTTCGATATCCGATAAATCGGTATAAAATCATCACCGGCACCTCTAGGTGTGGTATGCGTCTACGGCTGCATGTATCGCGTGAGCGGATATTTAATTAGAAACTGCATACTGCGGTGTCACAGCGATGAATACAAATAAAACCAGCAAATTGCTGAGGCTATTACCTTTTCTTCAACACAGCTTTTTATTCTAAGCCACTATTTTAAGTCTTGTTATGTACCGATGCAGTGTTGAAGGGTAAAGTCTTTTTTTTATTTCATTTTATTTGGTGTTGTAATAGAATATTAATTCAACTATTTTGTGACATTTATAACTAAAGAATCAATCTGCATGAAAACAACAAATCTGCCTAGCTTAATCGTTGTGGAATTGTATCAAAGTTATATTTTAAAAGCACCATCTCAACTGCTTTTACGGCGTACAGTCTGTTTCCCAAAGGTTTGTAAATGATCCCAGCGAGTCTATTTAAGGTTATGTCACGGCTCGAAGATCTGCAATGAATATCTGCGTTAATTTATGTAGATTATTCGCGGATACATATGCGGATGCTGATATTTTTAACAATCCTGCTATCTACTAAAAATTAAAGCCATAGGTACAAGGTCAAAAGCACGTCAAGCTTGACACTTAAGATTTAAATCCAACTCTATGCCGCTTACTATAAGAACGGTTCAAAGTACAAAGTGTTAAGCTTGACGTGCTCTTGACTGTACAAGCCGCCACAGGGATTCGAAGTGTCAACCACACAATAATAGAGAAGCAACCGTTGTTCCACTGAGTTCATTACCTCGCTTTCTCATTTCTTAAGTTTTTAGATGGAAACGCTGTATTGCGGGTGCCATGAACACACACATAGACAATCACAAATCACACCCAAAGTCACGAGAGAAATAATGTAGGCCATACAAATATTTTTCCCGGCCCGGGACTCGAACCCGGAACCTCTGCGTGGCAGAGCAGCGTGCTAACCGTTCGGCCACGGAAGCAGTTCCAATAACTTTCAGAAATAACGCTAACTTTAAATTGAAATATGGGAGTGAGTGAGTTTGATATGTAAATTATGATAAAACATTTAAAATTAATATGTTTTTAGGCCTATGTTCAGCAGTGGATGTCTTTTGGCTGATATGATGATGATGAACCAGTAGAGTTTTATCAGTAGAATTGCTTATGAAAAGATTCGTCCAGGGAAGTACTGCCACTTACTTTATTTCTTGCCGCGAAGCACTAATATGAGTATAACTACTGCGCTCCGGTTTTGAAAAGGGGATGTCTCAGGGTGAAGAACGCACTGGCAGTGCCCCTCAGATGTTTGCCATTTAAAACTCTGAGCTGTCCTGCGACTATAACGGATAGGCGTGTCATTTATCATCAGGCGCTTTACTTGTTCGTTCCTTTACTTGGTATCATAAAAAACTGATAATACAAATACAATCGTACAGTACGAATAGATAAATTGTTAATGAAATATATTAAACGAATAACAAATATTTGCGAAGAGCTCTTCAGAAGGAATAGTATCGTATTTACGTATTAACGCCTCTGTCTATACATGTACTTGTATAATGAAATTCCTTTACGTTAATTAATCGTCACTTTATTCTCCTTTTTCATCTTCACAACCTCCTCGCCTCTCATGCCATCACCCAACTCCTATTCTCTTTTGTATAAATAAATTTTCATCCATTTATTTGGTTAGGCAAAGGTTTCACAATACAGCCTCTTCATATATTTAGTATTTTCCTTGTTTCCTCCTATTCTCTCCTTGACAGTTCAATCCACCAATGTTGCCAATTTATCATTTTCAATCGTGCAAAATAATTTAAACCTACAGGCCCCAATGTACGGGACGATTTGTCTTCAAGATAAGTCGTTTCACACTAATCGAGACGACGAGTCGATAGTGGATATTATGGGAGTAGCAACGGATCGATAAGAATGTTCTGACAATCGATCGAAACGACATATCGTCTGTACATGAAGGGCACTACAGACCGACGCTGCTACAGACATCACCATGCCATGTAAGAAATGTTTAAGTTTCTTCTCAAGTGACGATTTGCACTTACTCGATCGTGTAATAAAAATACACTGCAAACTTGTTAGTTGGACAAAGAATAATTAGTAAGTAATTTGACCAAGTGTAGGTAGAGATAGTGTCTGATTGAAATGTCGCAGATATTATTCTCTAGGTGTTATCACAAGCGATATTTGTATTTTCTCGGATTCGAATCCGGACTTAGTGCACAAGCGATGTCCGCAGCGGGTCCGAGCTTTGTACAGTCTCGGATTCGGGACGAATGCAGTGTTTGCATTACGCCAACGCGCTAACCTTTTAAAACCTGAACGGCAGCTATACTCCCTAAAAAAACTTTCCTGGACGGACTCTTTCACAAGGAGCTCTACTGCTCCTAAAACTATAGTAAAACTACACGCTGTTTCCATAAAGCGGGACATCAACGTTCCACTTCTTTTCACAGTTGACGATAGAACCATGTCGAAAGTCTTGAATGTATGACGCAATTTGGATAACCTAAAAATATTCGCACGCCTGGGAAATCGCTTGAGAGGGTCTTAACGTTCGCCTTGTATATAGTCAGTGATATTATGGACGTATTTTGCGTTTACGTGGCACAAAATAGATTTTTTATTTAGGTACGCATTGTGACCATCCTGTCCGACATCGGGCAGTTGAGTTGGACTCGGCGAAACGCTAAAAGCTTATTGGCGTCAACTGTTTTAAGCAATTGAAGCTTCAACAAATTGACAATCACAATCAAACTTTATTTTTATTTATTTTATTTTTATTTTTTTTATTCGGGTCAACAACAGTTTACATTTGCAAGAGTTACAATTCAGGAATTATGTTAATTTAGTAAAACTAATTAAAGTTAACTACATTCTACAATAGCACTCAGATCTGACACCAGGCAAGCACCATTGGATTTCGACAATTTTACTTGTTGCGTGCGGTTAGTAAGGTGACTCCTGTAAATAAATATAGTGTAGTGTAATATAGTGTAGTGTGTAGTGTTTAATTCACAAGGAGCTCTATTGCTACTAAAATCAATTTCAATACCAGTAGACTCTTTGTAAAAGAGTTCGTCCAGGGAAGTACTGCCACCCTATCTATTTTTGTCGTCAAGCAGTAATACTACGTTCCGGTTTTGAAGGGTAAGGGTGCTGGTGAAATTACAGGCACATGGGACTTTCCAACTTTAGTCTCAGGGTGACAGATGCAGTGGCAGTACCTTTTAAGCGGCACTGCAATATTTATGGACAGGCGTGACCCTTGCCACCAACGGTACGACTTATTTGTCCCGTCACAACGTATCATAAAAAAAAACTAGTTTTATGTTTTTAATCTTACTTTTTTGTATTCTCTACACTAATATGTTAACGTTTTGCATTACGTACAAATATTACAGGTTAACATTCTAAATGAAGTCCTCAAATTGTATCTCAAATTATGTTCTCTGTAAATGTAAACTGTTTTAGTACATCCATTAAAATGAAATCGCAGAGAAGCGGCCTGCTTGTCAGTTTTCTGTTAGATACGTTTCGGAGAGCGTACACAGGGACAATTTAATTCCACCTTTACCGTTTCTCCTTTGGTTGACTAGAAAGCCTGAAGCTCAACGTCTTAATGCCGTTGATTTGTCACCCATTTGCAAGACGCGCTTTGCTTATTCCTTAATGCATACAGCAAAGGAATGGAGTACACTGAAGGTATTATGTGATTCACGAAAATTACGAGTAGCAGTAGAACTCCTTGTGAAAGTGTTCGTATAGGGAAGTAATGTCACCTTACCTGTTTCTGCCGCCAAGCAGTAATGTCAGCATTATTGCGTTCCGGTTTTGAAGGGTAAGGGTGCTGGTGAAATTACAGGCACATGGGATTTGTGAACTTATGTATCAGGGTGACGGGCGCGATGGCTGTGCCCCTCGGATCTTTGGGATATAAAGCTCTGAGTGACACTGAAACTGTTATGGACAGGCGTGTAGCTTACCATCAGCAGCACGACTTATTCGTCTCGTCACTTGCACTATAAAAAAACTACAATTTGAGACTATTTTAAAGCAAGCGTGAATAGGCATTTTTTAGACAAACGCATATCCATATTTGACGACCTCGGTGATTTAACGGTTTGCGCAGTGGCCGCTGGATGAGGAAGTCCCGGGTTCGGTTCCCGGTAGGACCAAACGGATAATGAGCTTTTAAAATTGGTTCCGGTTTGGTTGTTCTGGATAATGCCCCGGAGTGAATTCCCTTACTCTGGTACTCACCATAGTTCAGGAAATTCGCTAGCTTGAGACCAGGTGGTTGGTTTTTTATTTACAGGTAGTTATTTATTCACTGTCGCCTTGAAAAGGTCTAAGTTATAACGTTCAGGGAACAAGTCTGCAGGCAGAGAATTCCACTCCATAGCCGCTCGCCATATAAATGTGGAACCGTAACGCTTCGTGCAAATCCTTAGAATAGCCACAACATAGGGGTGAAACCCCAGCCTACGTCTAGTGGAAAGGGGAAGGTAGAATTAAATTACGCAATTTGTCGCACACTCTCCACTCGTGTGTGTGTGAGGATGTCTGAGGTATGGTAATCTGGCACATCATCATTATTATTATCCTCGGTGACATGATGTCTTAACACCAGATGAGATTAACTAGCTAGGCGTCTAGAAAACAGGCAGTGATTTCTTCAGGCCTTCCAGATTGAAGGACCTATCTTTCAGAGTCAACTATTTCTGGCTTTGGAGACTTAAGATATCGCGGCCGGGCAGCATATTTCCGATATTAAAGATACTTCCCTAGTCCCTTATTTCACCATTCTTACAAATAACCTTGCAGTTCCTGCTTATCTACCACTATCGACTAAACGTGTAGGCAGATCTATCAGGCTTTTTCTACCTTCACATGTTTGACAGGCTTAGCACCGTCGGAATAATCTGATCTGCGCGTAGCTCTTCCATTCATTCTTATTCCGTATCTTATCAATTATTTAACAAACTTGTTGTCGGTAGAAAAAAGATCAAACCGGTTTCTCACGCAAATCTTATAAAATTCGCGTACGATACGAAATATTCGCGTATGTGGAATGTCGTCTAAATTAGACAAAAACATACGGTTACCCGGAACTGGATTTAACTACTCTATTTTACCAATTTTATCGTTTGTATAGTACAAATTATGTCATACTTTTGCCTCCATAACTTTGCCTCATTTTTATCACGTACCAAGGCAGCCCTAATATTTGGCACGTAAAGCATAATGTATTTGGTACTTGGTGCTTGGTGTAACTGTGGCTGGTGTCCGCAACTCGACGTCAAGGCGCCTAGTTTGCATAATGTATTTATTCAGTTTTATTTATGTTTTGTTTTTATTATTGCACCGCGGGAATAGTGAACGTCCCAGTATGTTGGCGAAGTGCCATCTTGAATAAACTACAAACATCAATCAAACAAACATTATGGTAAAGGCACCCTTACTGAAATGGCTCCATTTATTTTTGAAGATGTACACTTAATACAGCTCTCTTCAAATGTAGGGACAATTTATTTTTTATCGAGATCGGTTGACGTTATTCATAATTTATTTATTGAGTACTGATCATTAAGCCATTAGCTTGTGGTTTCCAAAAAATCCTCCATTTTGTTGGAATTCCGAACTTACTGACTGTGATGCTCTTCACGATGGTGTCATGTATTAAGCAGTCGCAATAAAATTTATTGCCCTTCAGGACAGGCTACGGCGTCGATGGCCGTACTGGCCAGATCTTATATAGTAATTTTTCTTCAACAGTTTCATTTTATGACATTTTTTCGCTGGAAACCGTTATTATCTTTACGCTGGCCATTTTGAAACTCTCGTGTCATATTGCCAAATAATAATATGCGAGTTTTAGTGTTGCCATTTTAAAACAAATATCGCCTATTATATTTGATGGTGCGGATGTGGATGGAAGGGTTTTTAGAGGACGTCTCAGAAGGACTTACATTGACCAGACCAGAGATGTCCTCAAAAATGCTGGGATCCGAAGTGACAAGAATAAAAGAAGATTTTTTTTATATATAATATCAAGTGTGGGAACGTCGACAAGTCGTGTGCTTTAAATCGCAAAGATCTAAAGGGCACTGCCACTATGCCCGTTACCCTAAGAAATCTGTCACCCTGAGACTAAAGTTGGAAAGTCCCATGTGCCTGTAATTTCACCAGCACCCTTAGTTACCCTACAAAACCGGAACGCAGTAATGCTCACATTACTATTTGGGGGCAGAAATAGGTAAGGTAGTACTTGCCTGGACGAACTCTGTCACAAGGAACTCTACTGCTACCAAAAACTAGTTGTATGAAAAGGTAATTGATGTATGGAGGCTAGAAAGTTGTGTCAGGGTAGAGTAAGGTGGCGTTCCGTGGTCTCTGCCTACCCCTCCTGTGGGGCAAGGGCGAGAGCATATGTATTTATGTTAAAGAAAAAAATTGTCATATGTAATAAATTCGCAATAAAGACAGTTTTCATTATTACTCTAATAAAAATGTCATCTCATCGTCATCATCAGTCATTTTTATTTATTTCTGTTGTTCTAAAGCCCAAAATGACAGTCAACGTTGAACGTGACAGATAGGTTTTAGATGTCTTTGTCTTTCATACAGTCAAAGCAAACAAAGGAAAACTACTTGATCACGAGGCTCATCTCGAAATACCCGCAGCTAGACGCTCCCAATTCCGCAAAAGAAAATAAATAAGGCGAATAAAACGTATAGAACAAATATAAAAAAGGGTAGAATAAACAAAATCAGGCAAATAGAGAGCAATAAGGATAATAAACAACGTAGGTGATCATTCGGACATCAGTTTGACGGAGGAAGGGTCTATTTACATCAAATAGAATTTGGTTGCAAATAAATTAGTTTGCGTTACGACATTTCAAATGAAAACTCACCCAGATTAATTACATACTACCAAATTTCTTTTGGTCTAAATAAAAAAAAAAGTATTTTGAACATAACATGTAAATAGGGGTGGGCCTTAAAATTCGTTTTATGTTTACCGAACTTTCGTATTCAACTGACTATTCGGTAAGAATGCCGAGCTTTCTGCCGTAGATAGTTGTGTTAAAAATTCGTTGAGCTGCCAAGGTTCCACGCCTATGTTGTGGATATTCCAAAGATTCGCACGAAGCGTTATGCTTCCACATTTATATGGCGAACTGCTATGGAGTGGAATTCCCTGCCTGCAGACTTGTTCCCTGAACGTTATTACTTGGGCCTTTTCAAGGCGAGAGTGAATAGGCAATATTTAGTTGTGCGTGCTACATCGTCATCACTTTCCATCAGGTGAGATGGAGGCCAAATGAGCACTTTAAATTATAAAAAAAATGCCTATAAAAAGTTGTTTGTATAATCATTTAATATAATTTAAAAAATGGAGGAAATTTTTATTAGTTTGTAGATTATGCTACACCAAGGTTTTTGAATAATATACTATTATAGTTTACAAATCTGTTACTAGATACCGTAAAATTTCACTTGATTAGAATGAGAGGTCGATCAAATAATGATGATCATAGACACCCACAAATCATTGATCAATCACTTTTCGAGTTAATTAAGTATACCAAGATATTATTAATAGGTATTTAAATATTCACAACACGGTAAAGTTACGTCAGATGGAATAAAGTTTGTGATGAGACACGTTGAAAGTATAGAGCCGACCAACTCTGACAATCAGTACTCTGGTGGTAATTTTTGAAATGTTACTTCAATGATTTTTGTGTGTGTGTTTTGCGTTATTGTCCATTAAATTGTGTATTTCGGCCATTGTTTTTCCAATGTGTATGTTCGGTGCCATTCTACGAAAATTAATCGAAAATAAACAAACAATAGTATCACGTCATAGCGAGATTATACGTATGGGTAACCTCCGTTCGCCACGCCATTAATGAATTATCGAGTTAATTCAGTTATTAATTATCACAATATAAATAACACTGATTAAAACATGCCCCATAATTCAGTCGATGTACTTTCATCGACTTTCGATTTCACTTATCATGTCCCACCACTGGTTCATGGACTTAGACATGTGTCATTCTAATCAAACTAACTTTTATTGAGTATATATAGATATGGATTTATGTTAACTGAAAAATAAATTATTACTATTTGAGAGCGTAGGCTCTTGTCGGTTATATAATCGCCAACCATTTCTGTCCAGGGTCCTAAGTTTGAGTCCTTGGTACGTTAAGACTTTAACTTTTTATCTTGTCTGAATAACTTCAATATTTTAGTTTTTTGAATATCCTGTTTTTTGCCATTAATATTCATGTATACTTTTGAGCGAAAAAAAATCTTTTATAGGTTTCCGGTAGGTGGTGCGAACTCTAATCCAGCAGGATCGAAGGAGTTTTCTTATTGTATTTGCTCGATTTTTGTATCAAAAAAGACAACTAACTTCGTCTAGGTCTTTGCGTACTTCTCTTTCCTCCAATCTAGTAGCAGAAGAGCTCCCTGTGAAAGAGTTTGTCCACGGAAGTACTGCTATCTGACCTACTTCTGCCGCGAAGCAGTAATATTCCCATTACTGCTTTCCGGTTTTCAAGGATAAGGTGGTGGTGAAATTCATTCGTTGGTCAAAATTCTATAATCCTCCAAAGCAAACGGTCGCGACGTCAGAGACGCCCCAACATCTTTCCTCTAAGCTTTACTTTTCCTGAACAATTCTTTTCGAATTACGTAACATTAATGTTGAGGGTGCGTCACTAATACTATCTTCCTATTAGTTGGAATACTTATTTAGAATGATTAACGCATTTAGGATTTTGTGTCGAAAACTGTCTGCAGACGGCGGTTCACACATTCCATTTAGCGGACCGTCGTAACTTTTTGCCCATTTGAATATCACAAGAACGACAAGAAAGGAAATGGCTTACAAATGCTTTTTATAATCGAAAGCAATTGTTAAGCCCTACAATTAGGACCATAAGGTCGTTTCGAGTTTCGCAATAATTCACGACTATGAAACCCAACGTATAAAACAAATTAATATGTGTTTGCGTGCAGGTTTGCCTAACGACCTCTCCGTGTACTGGCACCAGTACCCCTACAGCCTCGGCATCATTTTCTGCAAGCTGCGAGCTCTCATCTCAGAAGCGTAAGTCACTTGTTATTATATGTATAACTATTTTGTTGACGATATTCTAGATGATAATTTTTACCGACGAAGACTTAAATCGACAAAGATCTGTACGCGCTCTAAATGTCAAAACCTGATAGCGGAACATAATGTAGAAGACCATAAGCACCCGTCTTTTCTTTGGTCTCAGAGGGGATTCCATGTAAATGACCAGCATTGCCAACTTGAAACGGGGACAGTGCCCAAAATGTAAGAGTAAAATCATGTTTATTGGAGTTCGTAATTTTGCCGTCATAGCCCTACTGGTTGGCCACACGAATCCGCAAGACCTTTGGTTTTTGGACGAGTTTCTTAACACTTCAACTTCAACAATTTGAAGATGATCATAACTTTTTTACACGCCTGCCATTGGCCAAAAAAATTTCCATTAGACGCTATTGTGGAACTTTTGTGGGATTCACTCGGCACAAACGTAAGTTTTTGCTGCTAAGGAACCGAGATCATAATGGGATGGTTATTTGTCTGGCTAAATTATAAATCTCAAATATCTAAGGGGTGTTGCCACTGCGCCCGTCACCGGGAGGCATGAGTTGACCAATCCCATGTGCCTGTAAATATCATGAAATAAATTATACTCCATTCTACGATGATCAAAGATGGAAAGTTTAAATGGAAGTTTATCAGCGTCTTCAAAGTACTTACGAATCAACAAAATATTACGTTATTTAATTATACCCTAAAATGTTAAACTTAAATTAACAAGTTTGCTAACTGTATTCTATTTAAGCTTTGTGAAATAGGTTGAGTATATATAAATTTTACACTTAGGTACAAAAAGTTGTGTGAATTTTACTAAGTATATTTTTGACACGGATGTGCTAAAGCAATAATTATAACAATAGTAATTTTTAAGTTTATTAAACTCATGGTGTTTGACCACCACGATATTTATTATTTGTGAAAAGTCATTAAAATAAAAAACAAAGATAGATAGATAGATAGATAACACGTTTATTCAGCACAAATACAAACAGAAACAAAACATTTACAATCACTTCACAGAGTATAACATAAAAGCACATAGAACATTCATTATTACTTTTATACACATTTATATAAAACACATGTTGCGAGAAAAACAAACAAATACTATAAGAACTGATAAAATTTTAATGTACCTATGACTACAGTTTGTGCTGAAATGGCCCTGACTCAGCATAAATACAGTAGACCGAGAGAAGTCAAACAGTGCTGGTTTTCTGCCAGAACCATATGGTGAGCGATCGCAGCCCAGTAAGCCATGCCACCAAAGTGCATCACACGCAAATATATATACCTAACTCTAAATACTATACATATATATGTCAAGCAAAAGTGTAAGATGTAAAGCAAACAATGTAAATAGTGTAAGTAATGAAGGTAAGCAATATAAATAATAATGTAAGTTTACAAACATAAATTAAATTATAACAGTAGCCTCCAAATATGAGTATGTATAGATACGGAAATTTAGGTTTACAGGTATCGAACGCATTGATTAGGGAAATATCTATGTAGCGAGACACATCTGCTCTGACAATATATGTTTTTTGTAATCACGCTTAAATCGTTTTTTATTATTGATGAAGATCTGCAACAAACACATAGAAAAATTCGTAAGCTCCGCTAGTTCGTTCCATATCTAAGTTGGCATGGCGTTTGGAACGAAAGTTTCAAACACTAATATTAAGATCACAATCAGAAACTCGTTGTAATTTTATTCACCAAGAGGAGAGAATAAAAAGTAATGAGAACGGACACTCTCCGCCCCTCCCTAGCTTTAGATACCGCACCACGGCCCGCACATTGACGGTCACATTGACGGAACGACAACAAGGCTATCGACGAGTGGTTTTCACGCTAAGACGGTTTTGATATTTGAACATAGTTTTCATTTATTCATTACGAATAACGCATAAGTTTCGTTATACAGCATAATATATATAACAGCATTGTACGTTCTTATATAAAATGGTCGTGAGTAGTGCTGTGTATGGCTGTTTCTCATCATCTAAACGGGATAAAAAGAGAAGCTTCTTTCGTTTTCCGAAAGATGAAACGAAGTAAGTAAAAAAAAATGTCTGTGACTCATTCAGTTATTGTTTTCTTCATTTATTTAGTGCAGAGCACAGAGTAATATATAATACAGATTTATTATATCAATATAACACCATAAATTCGTGAGCTAGTTGACAAGGGTTCTCGAATTTTCAATTTGTATTGCCGATAAACATTACGTAGTGAATATACCTAATTATTAACTAGACAATGATAGACTTGGTCACGCAATGACAAACACCTTGGCTACCTTATTTAAAAGTACCTGCCCCAAATTTAAAATTTTAAGTGCTTTTAATTTATTTTTTAAATAAGTCTTCAATATTATTCTAATTAGTGAATAATGAAAAACATAATATTATACCGACATAAATAACGAACATGTATCATTATTAGGATTTTTCATAACATAGATTCGCGTTAGAATTTTCGCTATGTTGCCGCTCTGACCGCGTCCTAACGTAATAATAATACGATAAAGTGATGGGTAACCATGCCCCTTCATGCACACAGTCGCGCGTGTGCATATAACGCCTTGCTGTATGTAGTAGTAGTAGGTAAATAACTTTCGACTGTTTTATGAAGTGTCAGAGTCGACGGCTTAGCGGTGGCAAACGCTAGTTGTGCAATGCGCAACAGGAAGCGAGCGTGCCTACAGCTCTGGTATCTATCTGGAAAATAGGGAAGGTACTGTATGTACACCCGGGGCGGCTCACCCGAGGCACTAGGCGCACAGGTTATAGTGCCCTTCTCGTATACCCTCTGGGTCACTATAATCAAAACTGATGTAGAAAGATATGGGGCTGTTGTATGGAGTGTCCGGGGTGTCAAAGACCCCAGTATCGCTTACCCAATCCAGAGTCAAACACGTGTTTTAATGAAATGCCACTGATATAATTAGCGAGAAATGATTTGTCAGGTCCATTAGGGTCAAATGCTATCCAAAGTCCAACCTGCTAGCTTGATGTGCTCTTGACTGTACTAGCTGTATTACCTATGTATATTAAAGATTCCCCGAAGTTGGGTGTTCAAAATTTTCATAATTTATTGTTCAATTAGCTTTGTTAATATTATTTCTGTATGAAATTTATTGGAGATCGCAACATTTTTTTTATGTTTGTGCCAGTTGCAAATAAGTGGTGTTTGCGTCATTTATTTTTATATTTAATGAAACGTTTGATTCTACGGGACAAAGTGCCAGAGGGCTGCTTACTAACCAAAAAGAACACGGAGATTTCTGCTTCTGATAATGATTTCCTGGAGACGCCCAACTTTTCAGTAAAATTTTGCTTTGATGGTGTTTGCGGCGTTAGTTCTTTGTCAGCTTTAAAAAATGTGCTGAAATGCCTTTGTTACGTTAGGTTTCTAGCACTGTTTATATTATTTTGGTAAACTAAAAGAATATTCTTTCAAAAAGCAGTATTCAACCGGTAAAAAATTCAAAGGGCTATGGTAATGATCTCATTAGTTATGCGATCAACACTGTACCGGTCGCTCGTTGCTTTTATACTACTTCTTATCATGAAAACGTCTACGTCTCGACTTATAACTCGAGGTTGTAATAAAAAGCTCTTCTAAATCTACGCCTACGAAACAATGTAGGGCTACATCCAATTAGGCTACGTCTACTTTCTCGGTACGAATAACAGATGTACAAGTGGCGAAGGAAAAAACTCGTATCAAAAGTGTTCATAAAAATGAATCTAGCTAAGGATTTGGATGACCTGCGGAACAAGACTGAAGTACAAACGGACGCCGAAGGAGATTTCAAGATTGAAGTGAAAGATGGACAGGGAAGAGCTGAATTCACGACTTGCTCCATAACCTGGTAAGTTTAGTTTAGGCACGCCATTACAACTAACGTAACTGCCTACAAACTAAATACAACTGCCGGCTTTCTCGCTTCCGTGAGGTACAGCACTCGCTGAGTTGTCACCATGCTCGTCGCTGCGCAGCAACGTACGACCCTAATAGAAGACCCTAGTAGCAGTAGAACTCCTTGTGAAAGAGTTCGACCAGGGAAGTACTGCCACCTTATCGATTCTTGCTGCCAAACAGTAATGTCAGCATTGCTGTGTTCCGGTTTTGAAGGGTAAGGGTGCTGGTGAAATTACAGGCACACGAGTGTTGTGCAACTAATGTCTCAGGGTGACTCAAACCGTATTTATTTATGGACAGGCGTGTAGGTTACGACCAGGCGCACGACTTGTTCGTCCCGTCACTAGATATTATCCGCTCACGCGATACATGCAGCCGTAGACGCATACCACACCTAGAGGTGCCGGTGATGATTTTATACCGATTTATCGGTTATCGAAGTTATAACAGGTATAAGAACTAATATTAATTGCTATTTCGGTAACTACTCTAGCAAACCATAAAGTTTTTAATGCCTGGGTCTGTCATTTAAAAAAAAGAAAACAACTTCAAAAATACGTCACGACAATCGTATATGTTATTGTTTGGGCTGATGATTTCGGTGTTTATTTATTGAAAACATACCGTAAGTGGCGTTTTTTAAGTTTACCCTGAATATAAATGTTTATAAACTATACTTTAAAGAGTAATTTCATGGTAAACGTTAGAACCACTCAAACGGAATATTATCATATGTATCCAAGTACACCAAAAATTTCATTAGTGCTTTTATGAAATTTAGGTGTTTTACTGCGTTTTACTTGAGATATTTTTGTTGGTAGTACGGAGGGTATTTATTTAGCAATGCAGAATAATAATTTTTATTTATAAAAACTTGTATTTAAACTGAATCCTTTTCTAATTTGCGAAACCAAATAGCCGCCATTTTGCGGTAGGAGGAGCGCATCGCGTGAGCGGTCATAAAAAGAAATAGAATTGTTGACACTGCTGCTTCAAATATGGCTGCTACTTAGGAACTTAAAAGTAAAATACTAGGCTGAAAATGCACGCCGGGGGTCTTACCTTCTTTTACGACAACCTTATGCAGTGGTTTCAATTTAAAACAGACATACGGAAGAATCTCCAGAAGTGTGCAATTTCAATGTCTTCATGGGTCGGCAAAGGAAGCAGTAATAGTTCTGCTGACTGGTCCCAAGACATCATTTAGCAAACCCAGACATCTAATGCAGAGCGCTATGTAATGCGTACACAAATTATAGCGTAAGTACAATATCATAGAGTTTAATTGAAGAGTTTTTTGTGAAGTGAAATACTGTTATCAAATCCACCACTTATTAGTGGTTGACGTCAAAACACATCGTCCATATGAATTGAAGTTAAAAAAACTAACTTTCCTTAAGCATTAAGATTGTTAAGTAAACTGTCATTAGTTTACATAGTGACCAGAACCCCCGTCTAGTTCTGTCAACAAACGGTATCAATGAGTGCATTGTTAAGTGCCGATCAACATTAATTTTTTTATTTACTTACATTACTTACCAGATTGCAATAGTTCTCCAAAATCCCATTAGCAATATATAAAACGACCTACCCTATAATAAGTGACAAAGTTTTACACACACCGTTGCGCATCATAATAGAAAAACTTGTCCTGGCCTGTGATAAGCAGAGATCGAAATGGCCAATGTATAGTTACTTAAACTCGAGGAAATAATGGACACAGAGTGAAATGAAATGAAATAAGTTTTATTTGCATTGAATAGGTTTTTTACAGGATGGTAGTTGTTACATTTGAGTAGGTACTGCTATTCAGCCATTATACAAAAGCATGCAAAATTTAGTCTTTTAGGTAGTCATTTACACTATAATAACCTTTTTTAATTAAATATTTATACAATTCAGATGTCATTCTTTTATATGTCAAGTTTTTTATTTCTATTGGCAACTTATTATAAATTCTCATGCACATATAATATGAACTTTTTAAGTACAGTGTAGTCTTAGGTATATTTTCAACGACAAGTCTATTTGGGTGTCTTTTCGCGCGTGGATTAACATCTATCGATTTTTTAAACAGTTGTGAATGCTCTTTAACAAATTTGCAAACTTCATATATATACATGGAAGGTAAGGTCAAAATATTTAAATCCTTAAACAGCGGCTTGCAAGATTCCCGTGGGCCAATGCCGCACATTGCTCGAATACACTTTTTTTGAGTTACAAAAGCTCGCTCTACATATGTTCCATTACCCCATATAATCAATCCGTAACGTAGTACCGACGCAATGTAGCCGTGATAGGCAAACAAGCATATTCTTTTAGAGGCAACTCGTCTCAATCCACGAAGGACGTACACAAATCTGTTTATTTTGCTGCAGATGCTGTCAATATGATTGGTAAAGCTCAGTTTTTTATCTATTAGAATACCCAAAAATTTTACTGTCTCTAAACTTTGTATGATCTTTCCATCATATTTTATAGTAATATTCATTGGTGTACGTCTCTTAACAGCAAATTGGACATATTTAGTTTTATCCAAATTCACATGTAGATTGTTTCTATTTAACCAAACTATTACAGATTTCATTGTGTCATTAATTTCGGCTTCATAATGATTGACGTCGTTATTATTTGAGTTCATGACTATTGCAATGTCATCTGCAAACATGACAATTTTGTGCTGAGTTATCAGGGGCAGGTCATTAATGTACAACAAAAATAGTAATGGGCCAAGTATACTTCCCTGAGGAACACCAAACTTATTGAAATCATTAGTCGAACAGCATGTGGTAATATTTTTATTTTGATCCAGGTAGCTTAACTCCACCCGTTGCTGTCTGCTATATAGGTACGACCTAAACCAACTCAGTGCTATGCCCCTAATACCATATTTTTCTAATTTGGTCAGCAGTCTCTCATGTGCTACAAAATCGAAAGCTTGTGACATGTCTAGGAACAATACTGTGCTGTGTTTTTGTGTATCAAGAGCTTTGGTCACCATTCCGGCAATATTGAAAACCGCCTCAGCTGTTGATTTTCCCTTTTGAAAGCCGAATTGTTCCGGTCTTATAAGGTTGAATTTTGTGCAATAGTCTATCAATCTAATGTACATGCATTTTTCAAAAACTTTGGCTAATGTCGGGATGAGAGTAATTGGCCGGTAGTTGGATAGTTCCGACTTGTCCCCCTTCTTAAAGATTGGCTTCACTATTGATACCTTTAATACATCAGGAAACATGCCCCTTTCAAAGGATAGATTTATTAAGTATGTTAAGACTGGTGCCAATTCATTCCCGCATTGTTTTAAAATTTTTGTCGAGATTTCATCATAGCCACAGGCATTTGTATTGTTCAAAGATTGTATTATTTTAATAATGTCATAGGTTACGAACGGTTTTATGTAGAACGAATTTAATGTCATTTGTACCTCTGTTAAATTGTCATACTTATGTTTGTCAAATATAATGTTATTATCATTGGTCAAATTTATGAAATGTCGATTAAAAGCTAAAGCCATTTGTAATGGCTCTATCACTCTTGTGTTTTGTATATTTAACTCAGTTATATCCGTAATGGGTGGTTTTTGTACGTTATGGCCCTTTATAACTGCCCACGAGGCCTTACATACATTCTTGTTATGTTTAATAAAATTAGTATTATGTTTCTTTTGGGCATTCAAAATACATCTTTTTAAAATTTTTGAGTAATTTCTATATTTTACTTTATCTGTTTTGTTTTTGCTTTTGTAATACTTAAAACGTAATTCTCTTTTAATTTTACAACACTTTCTTAGCGCTTTAGATACCCATTTAGGACCACTAGTTTTTGTATTAACCTTATAACGGCGTTTGGGATAACAGAGATTATATAATAAAACGAAAATTTCATGGAAATTTCTAAACGCTACATTATTATCTGTTTCATTGAAAACATCATTAAAATTTAATGCTTTAAGGTTCGTTTGAAATTTTTTTATTATTCTCCTCTGTTAGTTCTCTTTTTGTGATGTACCAAAAAGTTGTTTCTTTTGGTTTATTTCGGGGGGAAAAACTTAACACTTGGGCGGTATTGTGATCAGAGAGATAAAGGGGTAAGACGCCTCCAATACCTTCCTTTATATTGCTAATAATAAGATCTAAGCATGAGAGTTGTCTAGTCGGTTGGTCTATATGTTGTATTAGGTTGTAATTTGACATTAAATCTTTAAAATAGCGGCTGTCCACAGTATTTTCTAGAATGTTTATGTTAAAATCGCCAGTGATTATAATTTTTTTCTTTCTATGTAAGTTCGTGGCGTCGTGCAATACTAAATCCAATATTCTTAAGAAATGTGTACCAAATCTCTTACTCGAGTTATAAATGCACAAAATAATTAAATTATACGCCGGCAATTCAATACCAGAGCACTCAAATACTCTCGGCACCAAATATCTACGGAAGAAACTAAGTTCCCTAGACACAATACCACTTTTTAACAAAATACATGTACCGCCTCTTTTGTTCTCTCTACAATAACTAGACACCAAATCATAATTAAATAACTTTACATTTTTATCCTCACCTTTTTTTATAAATGTTTCACTTAGGCAAATAGCATCAGGATGGGAGTTAAATTCAGAAATTGTGATTTCCAGCAGGTCTCTTTTATCAAAAAAGCTGGCTATGTTTTGGTGCAGCAGAATGAATTGACTACTGTGAGACACGAAAAAAATCAGAATCACCCGTCCCCAAACAGTCGCTACCTATATTTATATTTGAATCTGCCGCTTGACCATTCAAATTATCTAACAAAACGTCATTTATAAATAGACTTAAATCGTTGACAATTTGGCGGAGTCCTCTATTATTTAAAATACCCTTAAAAATAGTAAACATGTCACTGTCGTAGGTAAGATTTTTGTTCGAGTCGATAATATAAGCATATTCATGTGTCAGGTTGTCAAGATAGAGTAGATTATTGAATGTGTCAATACGTGTGTTAAATAATAGATTTGCGTACAATCCGTGTCTAAATGTTGGTAAACATATGAATACATTAGTATGTTGAATTTTTAACAATTCTGTCCTAAGAATCTTAACTAAATTTCGATAGTCCATACTGATTTCAAAATCTTTTTCTCCTATCCTTATCTTTCTCTCTTATCTTTATCTTTCTATCTTTTCTCTTATCCTTATTCTTATTCTTATTCTATCATTATAACACACGAGTCGTGTAATGTAAAATTTTGCACTTTTTTTTCTAAATTGACTAGGAGTTGTTGCAGTCCTGCATTTGGTGTCAAAAAGTGGCAGAGTTTTGTTTCATGAAAAGTTGATCTGGCCGTCGTTACAACTCTATTGTTTTTATTGCTGCTTATAATACACAAATTATTTGAGTGATGTGTGTCACTTTGTTCTACGTTACGAAAACGCCTTTCACGAGCCTTTTGTAGTTTTTTTGCTTTATACTTTGAAATTAACGTTGGTGTCGCAATGATTGGTGTATCAGTCGGCTCTCCTTTTCTGTTGTCCAATTTACTATTTATTTTGTTAGTTGGAGTTGGTGTCGTGTAGGGTTTTCCACTACTCAAGCTTAAATTCGGTCGTTTCGTAGTTTGTGTAGGAGAGCTACATATCTGTGTAAGGGTCTTTATTTTACTCTCATATGTTTTGTTGAGTTTGACCAACGAGCTATTTTCAGCCAAGAGATTTACGATTTCGTTGTCTGCTGATTCTAGTTTTTGTTGTAATTGCAGTATTGTATTTTCCAGCTCTTTAATGACTTCCCGACTACATTCGCGGATTTCAGGACAGCTTCTGTTCATTACCTGGGAGGTAATGATTGATGAAAAATCATCTTCAATCTCGCTTTCTTCAATGGGTAGACTTTCAAACGAATTTTCTGTTGATACGTTTAATTTATAGCTATTCTGGGGATGTCTCGTAGTTACGTACTCAATATTATCATCCTCAAGTGTAGAGTTAGACTCTATTTGTCTGTCTACTTTTGGTTCCTTACAAGTGTCACACTTCCACGCTTTTTTTTCTGTTCGGTGTCATTAGGTCGAACCTTTTGTCTGTTACAGTCCTAATGCAATTTGGTACGTGAAATACATTCTCGCATTCACAGCATTTAATGTATCGTCGTGTAGTTATCTCGTTCCCACATTTAAAACACTGTGACGCCATTGCTTTTTTCGTCGAGTATGTAATATAGGTCAAATTTCTATTGTGTCTCCCTCTATCGTCAAATGGCAGAACTATACGATAACTCTAAAATACATCGATATCCCAACGCCCCCAGCGGCAAGTGGCAGAACTTCAGATTCCAAAATATGTCACCAGAGGTCACCACAATTCATACATTTACACCGCCATCTAGTTCATAGTAAACACAATATTGGAATTATAATTTACCTATTCCCCAGTAGATGGTGGTAGAAGTGAGACCGCAAGATATTTTTTTCTTGGAAATGTGTATAAGGTCCAAAGTCCAATTAGTTGTCAGTTTAACGATAATACGTTATGTTCATGAAATTTAAATTTGAACAACACTTCGTATTAGCCACTATAGTGCGCGCGGAACTAGCTGGCCGCGCCTTAGGTAGGGACAGGGGTGAGGGGGCGGGTTGCTTGCTGCTCGCAACGCACATGAGATTAGACAGTGACGACCAATCTCGAGATATCGTGAACAATAATTGTTCAGTTATTGAAAAGAAAAAATTAAAGCCAATTGAACTTTTACAAGTTTATATTATACCTATCTAATTAATTGCAATGTACAGTCGGCAGCACATCAGGCCGCCACAAACTGTCAGATTTCCTCAATTGATTTTCAACTTAAAGTCCAGGGAATAGAGTATAAAATTGATTGGATAAATTTGACATTTATGTATTGATGGACTTGCTGTTGTCCGTACATTGCAATTAAAAGTAAAATAAACCAAAAACAAATTAAATGAAATTCTTCCGACATATTTGAATCATTTATGAAATTATTATTAATTAATTAGTGTAACTAACACGACTTTGTATTTATAGATATGAAATTACTCTGACATATTATCCTCTGAATCACTTGATTCTGAATTGTCTGAACTTGAGTCAGAATCATCTTGTAAGTTTATAATGAATTCGTCCATCACAGTATCATATCTCATATCATGATTCCAGTATTCTTGTTCGTTTTTTTGTACGTGGTCGTCGCATTTTTGCCATTGTTCGGCAGAAAATTCAGAAAATAGTCTTGTTAGTATTGTAATTTTCTCGTCCAATGTAGCATTAATGTGATCTCTGGCCAGGCAATTTTTTATATTTGCCCACACAAGCTCGATTGGGTTGAGATCTGGATGATATGGAGGTAGTCTTAGAACAGTATGACCTGCACCTTTCAGAAGTTCATCAATCGTGTATATTTTTTCTGATTGGATCGTATTAATCAAGCCCAAGAGTTCAGCTTTGACCATCGTGGGAGAAAAGGGCACATTTTTGAATTTTGTTTGTTTGTTCTTTCGGGGAATGATCTTTTCAAATAAACTTAAATGCCATAGAATACAGTTTAAATCTCTCATATTGTCTTTCCATACATCTTTATCTAACACATAGTCCACAATTTTGTAACATGACTTTTCAATTAAAATACTTTTAATGTACGTTTTAAACTTAGGAAATGGTAATCTTAATAGTAATATGCTCTAGAATCTTATTGTAAACATTTTATTTGGCTCAGTGTTTTTTTTTAAACTAGACAGATTTGTTTATATTATTATAATTTGAAATTATTTGGTTTTAGCGACTGTTTGAGGGCATGAGTATAGCGTGTTTATAATTGACTGACTCTCTACATAAAAATGATGAAAACAAGTGGATCACTGTAAATGAAAATGCATTCTTGTTACGCTTTCCTAACAATATATCACAAATGAAGAAATGGATTTCAATGTAAAGGTAAAATGCGGTAGTCTTGTTAAAAACTAAGCACCTACTGTTTTTTAATATCCAATTTATAAATATCCATCATTTCGAAATAACGAGTATATGAACATGTTTAAAAATATCAATGATAATTAAAATGGGCATTACCAACACGCCACAGCGAGAATAAACTAGAAGCACGACGCGATATTTATTATAGTAGTAGAGCTCCTTGTGAAAGAGTTCGTCCAGGGAAGTACTGCCACCTAACCTATTTCTGTCGCCAAGCAATAATGTCAGCATTACCGTGTTCCGGTTCTGAAAGGTGAGGGTGCTGGTGAAGTTACAGGCAAATGGGACTTGACCGTGTCGGGCTCAGTGGCAGTGTCACTCAGATCTTTGCGATTTAAAGCTCTAAGTGTCACTGCAACTGTTATCGACAGGCGTGTTGCTTATCACCAGACGCACGACTTGTCAACTTCTTCGAACGCTGCCATATCAATTGCAGGGATGCCACAGCACACGAGTCGCCTGCGCATGCGTTGATTTCGTCTGTGAACGAATAAAGGTAAGGGGCAGTACTTCCCTGGACGAACTCCTCCACGAGGAGCTCTACTGCTACCAACTTCATCGTAACACTTGTTTTTTTATTTTAAAAAACCAATAGTGTTACATAAGGCTGCATTTCCCTGCGATTTCCCTGGTTTATAAATCTTTAAAAAAAGTATAAAAAACTTACTCGCTAATTCATAAATAAAAAGAAAAAATTAAGACATTAATGTAAACAAGTCGTCGTCAAATCATTAGCCCGTAAAAGCTGCTCGCGACAACCTGAAAGCGGTAGTTAATAATCTGAAAGAAAAATAATGGAATGTACGTATTCGACCCACGAGAAGCTTATGACATCTAAAAGCATGTCTACATTCAATAAAGCCTATCAACTAAATATATACATATACTTTCCTTTTAAAAGTAAAACATTTATAAGTATAGTACAACATTAAGGAGTCGTCATTCAACTGGTCAAAAAAAGCATTGTGAACAGGCAATGAGAACGAAAAGACAACTTAACCTGACTTATGGTACTAATGGTAAGGGTTAATAAATGTGGTGATTCCCTTACATAAAGTTATTCTTTTGTATATAAACGTGGACGGCACAAACTACGAGAGGCCTGTACCCATCAGTGGATGAAGTCGGGCTGTGGATGATGATGATATAAGGGTATTCTTTTGGAAGCATGAAAGTATGACAACCCCATACAGTGTTGTTATCTATTTTAATTTATAGCTCTAAACAATCATAACTCTGCTGCAAAAGAAAGCGCTAGCGATAGCTTAAGAAAATAGGGAGAGAGGGGAAGACGTTTGAACTTAACTTACTCGCGGGTATCAGTTGGTCCATTTTAGAGACCCTCCACACTAGCGTCCTTGGAGCGTCAGCGTTTTCGTTTTGAGCGTCTTTCGAGCGTCAGCGCACGCACAGCGTCGACGCAACGCCTGCGCTGAGCGACTGCCGAATAGTCCCGAATGTGGCGCTGGCGTCGCGTAAGCGCAACACCATCGCCAGCGCAACATTTTTTGCGGAGAAGTACATACAAATGCACAACGCACTAGCACTTCTCGCCAACTTCAGTCATATCGAGTTCTTAGGTTTTCGCGAATGTTACACATAGGAAATTCAACTATTTTTCCGGATTTAAATCGCGTATATTTGTTTTTTCAAACAAACCGACCTTTCGGGCCCCTTTACAGGTCCCATGGTCACGGTTGACTGAGGTGGTACAGTCTTCAACCAGTTATGTCTAATATTAATGCAATCCACCCTATTTTTTCACTATAGTTACAATAGTTATTAATTAAATACCTTATTTTTAATTTTACAAAGAAAACATTCCAATTTACGCTACATTAAGTTTTACAAATTATTTTATTGTATGAATTTTTATTAAGTTAAATTTATTATTAATTAATAGTAGAAATTAGATAAAAACTGAAACATATTAATTAGTACTGCAGTCTTATGTCTGTTTGGGATTTTTCATTAGAGGAAATACTGGATCCCAAACTGGTGGTACTGAAAAACCATCTTCCCTGTTGAAATTAGGATGTTTTTTAATTTCAATGGCCTCTCGCAGCATCCTGGGTAGATAACGGACTTCTTTTGCAAGGACCTGGGGTTTGTCAAACTTCATTGAATGTGTAGGTTTATCCATGACATGCTCGCAGACTGCAGACTGCAAACTTCAGTCATATTTATAGTGTCACAACGGTAATGAACGAAAGACGCTAGTGTGAGGGGTCTCTTAAGCGCCCGCGTCGCGTGTATGTTTTTTTTTCAACAATGGAGGTTCTCAATTCGTTTGTTTTTTTTTGTGTGTGTGTGTGTTACGCGATTACGTGTGAACCGATTTTGACGATACTTTTTTTTTTAAAAGAAGGTACCTCATTATAGGTTCCATTTAAATTTAGAAGAAAATATTCCACCTCTAAGGCAAACCAGATGATGAATCCGGTTTCGCGCACTTTCCGTTAACCAATGTCCATGAAACTTGGCAAATAGATTCCACGATCTTCTGAGGTCGGTTTTTTGTTACCCAATTTCTCAATAATATCGATAGCTTATCGATACTAGAATGTTAAGTACACCGAAATGGTGCGAAAGTCGGTGGGTCACATTCACGGCAGGTTTGCAACATATATTATTATGTCGACGTATTATGTCGGAAGCCTGCCGTGAATGTCTAAGAAGGTTACCTAACGTGCCAACGCTAAGGCGTGTGAGCAGCAACGCCATTACGAGATCACGGGCAATTCCAGCCTGAACCCAGCGACTGTGGCCGTATACCGAGAATTGACCTCAAATTACGTAAGTAGATACATACATTTATTGTTATTTTATTTCTAAATGTAGCCAGTTCTAAGCCTGGTTTAAGTATGAAGGGAAGAATGAAACTATTTTTCCGGATTTAAATCGCATATATTTGTTTTTTCAAAAAAACCTACGTTTCGGGCCCTTTACAGGTCCCATGGTCAAGGTTGACTGAGGTGGTACAGTGTTCAACCAGTTATGTCTAATATTGATGCAAACCACCCTATTTTTTCACTATAGTTACAATAGCTATTAATTAAATACCTTATTTTTAATTTTACAAAGAAAACATTCCAATTTACGCTACATTAAGTTTTACAAATTATTTTATTGAATGAATTTTTATTAAGTTAAATTTATTATTAATTAATAGTAGAAATTAGAATAAACTGAAACATATTAATTAGTACTGCAGTCTTATGTCTGTTTGGGGTTTTTCATTAGAGGAAATACTGGATCCCAAACTGGTGGTACGGAGAAACCATCTTCCCTGTTGAAATTAGGATGTTTTTTATTGTGAGATTTTTATTTAATGGTGTATTGTGAAAGATCATTTCGTATTAATAACTTGTTAAAAAAAAGAAAACTAAATTCCATCTCAGTTGACGCTCGGGAAGTTGTAATGAAAAAACACGAAGGTGTTCGTGCTCGTATTTTACAAATTACCCTGTATAAGTAGACATAATTAATTTCAATTAAATTTACATTGAACAAACTGAAAGCCTTCATTGGGGACTGTTGCTCGGACTACTGAGCTAGTTACATACGCCACAGCACACTTGACATCTACTTAGTACAACAATAGTGTTGACTAGCTTTGTGGTCTCTTAATTATTTATTACTAAGATTTTATTTTTAACTAATTTTATTTAGTTTTTTTATTGTTATTCTATTTTCTGTTTGTTTTAATTTAGTTCTGTTTTATTTTTATATTTTTTTACTTTTTTTTTACTGTGTATTATTGTGTTGTGACGTTATGAAATAAATGGAGTCTATTCTATTCTATTCTACCGATACATGAGTGACAAATGTCGAGCCTTATCAGTGCTTGATGCTTACAAAAACAATGAAAGTCAGACGATACGAAACACCGCGCGAAGCGCAGTTAAGGCGAGTCATCGGAAGAGAAGCGGGAAAAACGGTTTGCTAAATCAAATAGTTTAAGTATTTACTATTAAATAACGGCCTTTTAAAAATATACGATACAGCAAAGGACATTGTCTAAACAATGTGCTAATTTGTTACACGATAGGATGTATAATATCATGCTTATGTATAAAACGAATTGTTTAAGAATAATACGTGGGTACACTATAAGTTTCCGGAATGAATAAGAAAAAAATACTGGTCAGAAATGTATTTATTATTTCTCAAAATATGCTCCGTTAGCGTGAATGCACTTTTTCATACGAATGAACCAATTTTGAAAACATTCATGCCACTCCTCCGTGACAATCTCTGAAACATATTTTTCATACCCTTCGACAGCCTCTTCAGGTGATGAAAATCGTTGACCGCGTAACTGGTTCCTAATTTTTGGCAATAAATAAAAATCACAAGGTACCAGGTCGGGACTGTACGCGGGATGGCTCATAAAGTCAACGTTGTTCACCTTTAAGAATTCATTTGTCTGTCTGGCCGTGTGAGAACTGGCATTATCGTGGTGCAAGATGATACGGCGTTTACGGTTATTTTTACGGAGTTTGTCAATAACTTCCGGCAAACAAATGGTCGTGTACCAATCACTATTCACGGTACAACGATTCTCCAAAGCAACGAACGAACAAAAGTAGCCACGCGTCCAGTTTTATTAAAAAAAGAAGCAATCATCCACTTTGATTGGTTTCGGCTCAGCTCGAAAGATCCATACGCTCGATTGCCCCTTCGTTCAATCTGGTAAACATGGTATTTCACCAAGTGACGCGATCCGTTTTTTGAGCCTCAATCAAATTGTGTGGGATCCACCGAGAGCACAGCTTTTTCACACCCAAATGTTTGTGTAGTATTGATTGTACGTATTTGACTCATGCCTATGCCTAAAGTTCCCGAATCTCATGGTATGTCACGTGCCTGTCTGTTTTGATCATACGGCGCACAGCATCGATGTTCTTGTTGTTCACAGCAGTGGACGGGCGACCATCACGAAATTCGTCACTGAGATTCACACGACCGCGTTTGAATTCTGCAAACCAGTTATAAATAGTCGTCTTGCATGGTGCTTCATCGCCAGTTTGAAGCCGAACGAAGAACCGAACGAGAACCTACAAAATTTTGGTTTTCGATTGTAGCCCTATACTTATTAAATTCACATTTATTCCAAAATTAAGGACAGCGAATTAGCGAATTAACGACATGACGTCCTCCTGTCCTGTCAGGTGCCATCGGATACTTGTCGACATCGGTTCTTTCTTTCGTCAAATTTTTTCCATCTGTTCTTATTTTATTTATATTAATTTATACCTCGCGGATTGCGGAACGAGAGGGGCAACCCTCACACCTCCTTCCCTAAAATCTAGGCTCGCCTTAATTTTTTGGTAATGATTGGTCGTAGTTTCTAATTTAAAAAGAAGTACAAATTCTGGACTGTTAATATAATTTAAACTTTACTCTAATGGCATGACGTTCAAAGTTCAATACCTATTGTGACGGTGTGACCTCCTTACACCGTCATCTCACCTCTTTGTATCGCCTCTCTCCGCTTGTATCTTATCATTTTTTTTATTTTACTTGTATTTAAATTTTAAATTTGAATTGTTCCATCTTCCTTCACTTTCTCATTTTGTTTTCGTACCACGGTCACTCGTCACAACAGTCAGAGCTGTTAATAAGCTAATCATGTGTAATGATTTATAAGTCTACACCCTTCATGTTTCTATTTCTGTAATTCAGTTTCTCGGCCCATTTAGGGGTAAGTGCCTTAATAATAATGTGTAGGGAGTGTTTTATACTGTTATACCTGCTTTTTTACATTTACCTTCATATTGTTACAGCCTTTCTTTAAACTTTACTTCTTTAATAAATTTTGTGGACCGGAAGTTTCCCATTTCATTGCCGTGAACCTGTTCACGGCTAGTTAGGGTTACAACCCTTTCACTATGATTGCAAGTTACGACGTTTAATGTTTTTTAAATGAAATTTCAATCAATGGGCTGCCATCTAGCGGTCAATAGCTGAACGACGACGAAAATTAGTCGTTTTTTGTACGATTTTTGAGGTTTTGGATACAACCATAAAGTTTATTATAATGCATTTATTTGGTGTGGTCTTCTACATATTATTATGTTAAGAAAAAGCGTTATGATGTTCAAGGAGTTGTTATGTATGTGACTTTTACACGCTCCAGTTGATTTCTCGGAAATTAAATGTTCTGCAGATCGCGCTTAGAGTTGGTTTTGCAATACGAAGGAAATGTGAAAGTTATTTGGAAACGCATCATCGGACAGTTGTCACAATGTGAGTTGGTGAGGATGAACGTAATGTATGACGGTTCGGTCTGCAAAGGGCACGAATAGTATACAAATTTTCCAGCGTATGCAGCCAGTGAGGTCGGGACTGTGGACATTTCTATTTTAATATGTATAGCGGGTTGTAGCTATTCATTAATTATACACTATTCCCACCCAAGTCGAGTGATAAATTTAAGTTACTAGGTGTAAAATGTGGGGTTGAGTGTTGATAAATTGAGACCATTTCGTATTCAGGATTGGATTAATAACCTCAATTCTGACGATGGCTTTGATGAGTTTGAAAGAGTAACATGGAGAGTGATGACCTGGGGTGCAAGAATGGAGCCTCCCCAGACGGCGTACCATTTCTTTCCTGTTTTTCGGGCACGCCCCGGGTAACAATCGGCAGACACCTTACCACGTCCTTTCACCACAATGACAAGCATTATAATGTATGCCATAATCATCTTACCCTTGTCGGCTTGACCTTGACCTCTTTATAGCTGTTCACTTTGATCTTGCTTTTCATTTGTTCACTATACGCCATTCTTGGTCATCCTCTCTTTTGTTTTCCCTTCTATCCTCCCTTCAATTATCACTCTCACGAATTTATCATTACGTAATGTCCAAGCATTCACTCCCTTCTCCTCTCTATTGCATACGGCATACACCGTCATTACGATAAGAAGAAGACGTATGGCCTGTTCCAAGGATCAAAATTCTAATTATTACTATTTCTACACTTGAATACTTTTTGACTCATAGCCAACAGAGGTGTATAGTACAACGCGTATTGTCATGGAACAATAAAACGATTTGCACTTTGCAGTTCCATGAGGACAGACAAAACGCAAAACATTTTGACAAGTAAACTGAAAAATTTTGTTGGCTCTCAGCCATTGACGTAGTGACATGTAAAGGAATATGAAAAAGCTAAAACGTTGAATTTAAATTGTAATGTCATCGCAGTACTGTCCAATTTTGCTTGCTTCGCTGTCAGTCGAACAAACGAAGACTAAAGCGTGAATGACGCTCTGTATACGAATTTAACGCCCTATAAGTTCGGACACTTTTTAGCGCGGACCCGACGTCCATATAATTGTAAGTCAATGCTCTCAGCCAACAATTTTTTTGTTCTGAATGTACATTTCAATGAGCTTGTTCTGCTCCACTTCGGATATATCTTAATCGTTTACTTTAACTCGTAGTAGCATAAGGAACGGCCTACCATTCTCGGGTAAAGGAGGCCGGTCGCTGTTTGTCGACAACTGGCCATTTAGAATGCCCGCCTTACATTTCCGTCCCATTCACGCCACTTTAATGTTATGTACCTTTAGACTACATTGATTATTAAGGCCACTCAACTACAAGGAATTCGAGAACTCTGCCGCAGGAAATTTATGTTCGTTTATTGGATTATCATTTTGTTTCTTTTCTTTTAAGAATACGAATTTTGCAGTAGAGCTCCTTGTTTGAGAGTTCTGGGAACTACTGCCACTATATTTATTTCTGTAGCCAAAGAGTATGGGAAGTATTACTGGTCGGCAATTTTAAGGTAAGGATACTGGTTGAGCCTTTGAATAGAATAGAATAGAAGAAATTTTATAGTACCAAGTAAGGAAAGCAACACGCCTATCCATAACAGTTGCAGTGCCACTCAGAGCTTTAAATCGCACAAATCAGGGCAACTGCCACTAGCCCGTCACCCTGAAACATAAGTTGACAAGTCCCAATTTAAATCTATTTTGCGTCGAGTATATAACCAGAAATAGAGACGAAATGTCATTTAATTTGTTTAAAAACTATTCCGCCTAATCATTACTGTGACAATTGCAATCCGATGGGCCAGCCCGCATTCGAAACAATTGACGGGTGTCGTCAATTGTTTCACTTAAAATCGACCAGTTTAAATTGCAAAATTACATATTTAATATTTAATTACCGATGAAATGTGATTCCGTTTGTTTTGTAATTAGATGTTTTGCTGTCCACTCCACCGAATGGAACAGAATAGTTAGAGATATTATTTCTTACAATAAATACAGAATATTTTTGGAATATACGCAGACGTACATACGCACAGACCAGTTGTTGGCGCTGCACTATATCAGCTTTCTAATTTGTGATTTCAGTGCAAACCAATGTTAATATTTAAAAGTGACATAAGGCCCATTTACCTAATGTAAAGTTGCCAGTTAATGATGGCCCTTATTTCGTCCCTATTTCTGGTTATATTTATGCTATTTTGTAACAAAACAGTGAAATGTTTATGAGAACAGTGAAATATATTATTTTCTTAATAAAAATGGTAATACTATTATTGTCTTATGTCTTATAACAGTTGTGATTGTAATCTATGTAATGTTAATTCTGTGCTGCTTAATTTGTTAATTTGTTTGAAATTCGGTTAGTTTTAATTTTGATAATTACTAATCTTTAAATTTAGTTGATTTCATTTATGTATTTTGAAGAATAGTAAGTTTTGACATTTTGATGTTGAAGATTGAAATTTCTCATGAATTTGTATCCCTACAATCAATGGTTACTAATATAATTTAACTTTACTACTACACAAGCTATGGGCCTTACTGTGGTGTCTGAGAATAATAGTTATTTTTGATACAAGTGCGGAAAGTTAGTCATTATTCACGAGTCTCGAGGCATCTTGGCCCGAGCCAGAGGCGAGGGTCAAGACTCGAGACAAGTGAAAATGACAAATCCGCATATGTATCAAACAACGTTTTTTAATACATTTGCGAAAAACCTACATTGAAAGTAAAATAAAACAGTATTTTAAAAAAAACCTCATTTTATTCCTTTGTCAATAACAAAATCAAATCGTAAAAAAGTTAATGAAAAAGGCGGGAATGTAAACGATGAAAAAAATTAGTACCTTTTTTGGCCGACTTTTGTCAATATGGCAACTGTTGCCAGTATTCAGCCACTTTAAAATTACTAT
This sequence comes from Hyposmocoma kahamanoa, assembly GCF_003589595.1. Taxonomy (NCBI): domain Eukaryota; kingdom Metazoa; phylum Arthropoda; class Insecta; order Lepidoptera; family Cosmopterigidae; genus Hyposmocoma; species Hyposmocoma kahamanoa. The sequence goes on along the minus strand of NW_020653733.1, from coordinate 638,297 downwards.
TTTATACATTGACTTACAAATAAATGGACGACGGGTCTAATACAAAAACCACGAAAAAAATGTCCCAAGTCAACCTATTCGAAATTTAAATTGTTATGTCATCGCAGTATCGCGCTGTCCGTAGAATAAATGAAGACTAAAGCGGAGTGTCGCGCTCTGTATACGATTTTAGCGCCTTACAAGTGCGGACACTTTTTAGCGCGGACCCGACGTCCATATAATTGTAAGTCAATGATTTTATATTACTTTATTTTCTACATAATCGCTACTAAGGAGCATTTACTCCATAGGTTGAAAAATGCGGTCTCTCCATAGATATAGTATAGTAATGACGAATGACTTACGTCACAAAGCACATAAATATGAAATAAATATACAATCTCTTTAGTTCTATGTTTAAGACTTAAAACAACAGTAAATTAAAAAAAAAACTGGAAAAGTAAAAAGCACTAGTGCGAGAAATCCAACTTTCCGCACGATTTGTAGTGCGAAAAATACCACGTTTTGAGCAACTGTATTAAAAAAAAAATTTCTTTTTATTTTTATTTATCGCATTTTTTACTTATAACAAGACTTAATATTTATCCAATCAACGAAAATAAACAGGCTGTCCTTGACAGTGATCAGAATACTAAAAATTGAAGGAGCAATATACACGCTTCTATAACATGATCACTGTTGATATTCAAACAAAGTCGTTTGCAAGTACCAAAGTACCCTAAAACCAAAACTGAACACAGTTTTGCTAGATGACGAATACTCACAGCACGATCCGTTTATTTTTCCCAGTTGATATCCAAACCTTCCCATTTACGAGGTTTAAAACTATCGCAAAACTAAAACTTTATACTAAAGGTCTTTTATTTATTTACTTCTGCTTAGGATGACAAAAATCCACGGTAGTAACCCGTTCAACTCTTTCAAATTGTCTCGACCTTTGATATTAGAAATAAATATTGCAAAAGGTAAATGCGAACAAATGTCTACCAACAAAGAGCCGCCTTTTTAGTTCCGTATTCATTCTTCTCGGGGGATTTTGCAAACGAATAAGTTATGTAAGTAGTAAGTAGTGTTTGATAATTTTGATGATTTATATTTTGAAATTTGAATTGCATATTGGCTTCCCATTGGTGAGGTCAGAAGATGTTAATTGTAAGCGACACACCTGTTTATAGCAGTTGCTCCCGTCGCCCTGAGACATAAGTGACATGGAGATCTTGTGCTTTAATACCTTTGGACTTTTTTCTTCGGGGCTACGTGAAAGGTTAGGTCTATGCCGATGCTCCACAATCGATTTAAGACCGCAAAGATGGAATTCGTGAAGTTATTGAGGACATACAGCCGCAAGTGTGCGAATTGTGATGGAAAATTTCATGAAAAGAATATGGTCCTGCAAGCGCAGCCGTGCCGGCCATTTGACTGATATTGTTTTCCATTAATAATGGCATACCTCCTTTTTGCAATTAAATAAACATTCGATAATTTCGCTTAAAAATACTCGTTTTTTTACATATCAAAATGAAACCTCTTATGGAAAGACCCTTTATTAGGGTTTACATTTAGGGTTGGTAAATACATTTACCAACAAGCTGCTTTTTAATATAATTATTAATACGAACACTCGGAAAAGTTCCTTCGATCCGGCCGGATTCCAACCGACGTCTTCTAGCTTACCGTGTCAGGCACTATACCAACTAAGCCACGGAACTAACCAGCGGACCTCACGAATTTTTCTATGTGCTTGCGTCGTATCTTTGTATTTGGATTTTTCAACGACTTTTTAGTCGCAGCGCCATCTACGGGAAATCTATGAAAGTTTTATCACTCACTTAGATTTGTTTACTGTTACCAGCCCTGGCGAGAGATGTCGCTATTCACTGTATTTAAATTTTTTATTAAATTGATATTCAATTCTTTTTTGTGAAATTATTCCACTAGTTTGTTATAATTATTAGAACACTCGGAAAAAATTCCTTCGATCCAGCCGGATTCGAACCGACGTCTTCTAGCTTACCGTGCCAGACGCTATACCAACTAAGCTTTTTAATAGTTGCGTATGTAGCAGGCTCGAATTTGCAAGTTCTGTATGGAATCCCTGCCAAAATGTACACCAAAATAAAATAGAAAGGATACAGCGTAAATTCACTAAAGCTCTGGACGATAGAATGCATCATAATCATGTAGACTCCGAGTCATCCCTTAAGTTATACGATATTGTTTCATTGCAGAGCATCGTCGCTCTCTAATTGACCTAACATATTTATAGAAAATTTTGCATAGCGTTGTAGACACCCCTTATTTATTGGAAAATATATATTATTCGTGTGCCGCGAAACAATGAAAGAGCAAATCGTAAAAAAGATCTTTTTGTTGTTCAGTAAAATATGTTACGGTAGCAACAATTTCATAAAAAGTACGCGTTCCTTATACAATGCAAAATATAGTTAAGTTGACATATTTGATTTTTCTTTGCAGGAGTTTAAAAGTCACATCAGCAAATCAAATTTCAAAACAGATTTGCAAGCTCATCATTAGTTGTGTGATCTTTCTTTGTTTTCTTTAACTTTATTATAAATTTTTAAATTACTTTCATAGTTATAGTATTATAGTGTAGTATAAAACAAAAAAACATATTTTTAATTGAACTTTGCTCTGGTTACACATTATACTTGTTCACCTATAAGTACAGGGAACTATAGGTTTAGTAATAAGTTAAATGTTTTTTATTTTATAATTGTAAAATACTGTTCGTTATAATTATTAATACAAAGATCGAACACTCAGAAAAAACACTCAGAAAAAATTCCTTCGATCCGGTCGGATACTGTTCGTTCCCCAACAAAAAGGAAAAAAAAAAAGAAAAGAATTGTAGGGAGACATTCGTGCATTTGACTTTAACAAAAAGTAATTTCTATGTAGTCTTGTGAACATTGTGTTATTGTTTGCTTCCGTAATCTTAGCTTCATAATTGTGCGATTATATATTATTAAAAATATTGTCAACATTGTTGATAATCCTGGAATATATCATCATGTTCCAAAAAAGTAATTGATCCCATAAACAATAATAGTTCATTTAAAAGAAAATAATACAAAACAAAATGTTCTTTCAAAGTTCAAGGTAAATAATCTTCATTTCATAGGTAAGCAAATTAAACTTGAAATCGTCATACTGATTAAATTTTCTGTTCATTCATAAGGCAGATTCCCCTCAGAAGAATGTGTAAAAAGTTCTAGAGATTGCTCTTGTAAATAAACATTTTTACACATTTACAATATCTTTTTTCAAATTTCATATATTGAAACAACCGTTCCAAGAGCTGAAAGTGTTACTTACCACGGATTTTTGTCATTTTTTGTCACGCAGAAGCTGTATCAACCTTTAGTATAAAGTTTTTGATCCACTATAGTTTTACTCCTTATGAATGGTAAAGTTTTAATATCAACCGGAATCTTATTATAAAAGCGTTACGCTGCCCTTTAAATAGATGGTGACTGTGTCTTAAAATTCGACGTCCAATAAAAGTTTTCAAATTAGTTCCACCTTCACCGTTCCCACTTCGACTAGAAAATCCTGAACATTATGTACGCAATGGTCCGAAAACACTCCATTTTTACGGCTTTGATATAGGTACCACCCATTCGGACAAAGCTCTTTGTTTCCCCCAGCTTGATAACGGAATGTAATACACTGATGATGATGAATAGATGCCGATCTGTTTACAATTTAGGGCTGTTCAGGGTTATTTTTATAATACCAAGTGACGAGATGAACAAGTCGTGCGCCTGATAAGCTAAACGCCTGTCCATAATAGTTGCAGCGCCACTCAGAGATTTAAATCGCGAAGATCTAAGGGGCACTACCACTGCGCCCACGTCACCCTATGACATAAGTTGACAAGTCCCATGTGCCTGTAATTTCACCAGCACCCTTACCCTTCTAAAGTGGAACGCAGTAATGCTCGCAATACTGTTTGGCGGCAGAAACAGGTAAGGTGGCACTAATTCTCTCTTTCGCAATGAGCTCTCCTGCTGCTTCGAAAATATTATCAGTTGTACAATCATGAACGACAGAGATCGAATAATAATTAGAATAATTTACCATGTCACCCAACGAGTGTTTTATTTTTGTCTATGAATTAAAATGACAACGTCAGTAAAATAAAATGCTCGAAATTTAAATTTTATCACTGCAGCCTTTCAGATGGAAAAACTTTCTATTTATTTTAAAAATGGAGGAAATGTGACGTGGAGTCAGTCCATTTCTTGGATAAAATCCATTTTTTGCATTTCAGTAAGTTTGTGCTTCAAGATACGAGTTTGAGAAAGTAAGGCGACGCTTTATGGACAAATATTTTGTTTCTATTCATCATTACTTAGTTCTCGACAAAAATACGACCATATTGCAGTTGTATAAAGCTTACTTTCATTTCTTGTAACACAAAAATATTCCGATAAAAAGAAAATTGAATATGTATTAATATTAAAAAAAAAAAGACTTAATCATATGAAACACTACCGTAGAGAATATTACTAAAGCAACTACCATTTTTGCATTCATACTCCAAAGTAGCAAAATAAGGCATTTTTCCACGATTTTCGAGGTTTTGATTTGATCGATTGACTCAACCATAACGTACAAAGCGAAAATGTAATGACTGAGCGTAAGTGTGTGGAAATTTGCGTATTTTCCGTTAACACACGTGACACGCAAACTAAGTACTTCTACTGTATTTATTGTTCTGTAATTCGACTCATGAAAAGCAATACAATTATTGAAATGAAATGAAATGAAAGAATTTATTTCAGACTACATGTCCATATAATGTTAGTAGGAACTTAAATAACTATGTTAGTAGAATGCAAAATTTTCATTTTCGTTTACATGAATGGACATCCAATGTTTAAGGATTGGGCTGTCCATCCTCTCTGCTATCACTCTAAGAAGACTGTTGGTACTGCCCCTCACTCTGGCCAGCAGGGAAGCCACTCTTTTCCGAATGATGACCTGGAAACCGTCGATTCTAGCCTCCGTGAACATCCCAGAGGCACTACAGTATCGAGGCAACCCCATCAGTCCCCTTAGGGCATTGTTGAATTGGACTCGCAGGGCACTGTAGGCTTTTTTGGTGTAATCGCTCCACAGCACAGGTTGCACGTGTATAGTGTCTGGCAAAAAGTTTTAAAGAGGGTGATTTTCACCTCATGAGAGCATCGTGCAAACCTACCTACTAATTATTGAGTATTGAGTGTTTCATTACGCTCACTTTCCAATCAAATATCGAGGAAATATTTAAAAAATATATCGTGACAGTTGAATGAAGGAATTAGCCCGTAATAAAAATTTCGTTTGAAACAATCAACATAACGGAATTGCGTTAAGAGGACAGTTCAGCGAGCGTCCTCCGAACAAACAAACAAAGTTTAACCCTACTATGAATATCAACTAATCAAGCTGAATAACTTTTAGTCGAGAGACGTAGTTTGACCGGGTCCCGTTGAATTGTATAATATTAAAGTTGTAAGGGTTTTCAAACTCATAATTTTCGATCAAACTTTATGCAAAATTTTCCAGAGAATTAATGACCTTCGACTTATTTTTTGATGAATCACGATGCGAGAAGAAATTAATAGATACAGGCGTTACTTTGCGGAATTCCACGCTAATAAAAATGGAAGTAAATTAATTTGCTACTAAACGTGTCGGGTATATTTTGTGGTGGTGTTTGTGACTGTAGTTGCGTTTGTGTTATTTATTTTATGCGGAGGGAGGGTGGGAAAATTAATTGCATGAAAAAATATTCAACACAAGCGCGGTCATTTTGCACGACTTAACCTTGACTGGGTTCGCGGTGTAGCAAATTAATTTACTTCTATTTTTATTGATGAAAGGTAAAACAATGAATTACAATTTACACACATCCATCTATAATACGTTCAGTTTACATATTGTACATAATATAATAAACCTGTCGCGCGTTCTACTGACGTAGGACGCAGGCGTCTGTAACGATTTTGGTAATTTAAAAAAAATTAAATTATCAATTTTTGTATGAAAACACAGCTTCATGTTGGCGTGTGGCTTTAGGACGTTAATAATAATACTAATAATAATAGCTTTTTTATCCCTTAGAACAGTACAGTTTACTATGTAACTTATTCCATTTCTATTTGTTAGTATGGTCTTAATTTACAGTTAGTAGTGTTATGATAATGGCCGCTTTTAGCGGTGAAAGGACGTTACAGTATCAAAATCGTTAGTGAAACAGTGAGTCTCAAACTTTAAAACTGAATAAGGTCTAACTATATAATGGCTAAAAAGGACGTGCAGCCTGGGAGCACTGTCATCTGAACATTGGAAATTGTGTTTACCCTTGTTAATTCAAATATGTACGTAGAATTTATCAACAACACAAGTTTAAAAAGTTTATGCAGAATTCCAACTATTGCTTAAACTATAGTTTCCCAAAGTGGTCCCTTAGTGGGCGCTGAAGAGTCCTAGAAATTCGGATTTACGGCTATAGAATTGAAAAAATAGAGAATAAAAAATAGAAAGATTAATTATGAAGAAAAACTGTGCCGTACCATGAACTTCTCGTTAGGGACGTATACGCTGGAGGTGTACGTCGCCAGGGGAATATTCACATGCAAACAAATTACTTAAAATCTCACTCTAGTGGTGACTTCTTATCTTCTATTCCCTTCACTCAAAGGCATTTTGGCACAGGGAAAAAAGGGAGAGAAAAAGATTCGATGCTATGCCTTACTAATTTAATTAAAGTATCACCAAAGAAGCGGATATTGGTTTGAATGTGAAAGTTGAATATAGCCAGTAAAAATTATATGGGAAATTTAGAAATAAAAATAATTCATGTGTGGCATTACCAAGAACAATAATAGACGAAGAAACAATGCAAAATAAAACGAGACACAAAGTGAATAAGCTGAGAACAAGTACTTTTAACTTTAATTCGTTTATAATTTTATATTTCTCTCAGTTCGTCTGAAGCATTGTTAAACAATCACTTTCATTACAAAGTATAAATGGGAGTTAATTTCTAACTGTGATAAACCCAATTTCACTGTCCAGTGACTTCCTCTTTCGATCACAATAAGTGTTGGCGACCAATTTCTGTCACCGACAGACTAAATCATCTGTCGAAGGGATGCGCAATTTGGCTAACCATTGCGTTTACGGTGCGATCGATGGCTGTAACTAAAAATAGGGATTCTATTAAAAGTGTATGCTAGAAATTATCACCAGAAACGTTATAAAAGTTCTTATAGCGATTTAACTTTTAACTGCCTCTGTGGCCAAACGGTTACCACTCTGGTCTGCCACGCAGAGATTTCAGGTTCGATTCCCGGACCGGGAGAAATATTTCATGATACAAACTACCATGGCACTTGCGATATAGGCTTCCCTAGTGTGGGGCTAGCTAGTGGAAGTTCTAATTATATATTAGATCAGTAAGCATATTAAGTTCTTCTGTTTTAACCGTTATTTTCTCACATAGTCCTCCTACAATATTCGTGGAATAGCGGAACCTGGAGAAACCTTCAAATTATAAAGCGGAAAACTCAAATGTGGTGACTTCCCAACGTAGCACGAGCTCCAAGCATTGCTTACGCGAGCAAAGTACTTAATTTTTGTAGATAAGGCATCTTCTTCTTTAAGTGCTTCCCCATTATTGAAGGTCGGCTGTCAGTTTTCTATATCTTTCTTTGTCCAGACCTAGCCTGAATAGTTGTACCACGGTCTTGACGCCTACTACTATGCCCATCATTGTAGTGTGCAAAAGATGATATCTGTCGTGTCGCAGTACAAGACCCAAATAGGGAACCTTCCGCTGCTTGACAGTACGTACCAACTCCACCTTCTTAGCTATACATGTAAAGACCACGACATTCATGGCTTCCAACTGGTGCGGAGCATTCTACGATAACACCACATTTCGGACACTTCCTGAGGTCTTCTTTTATGGTCCATGATTCGCATTGATAAAGAACGACTGGCAAGATGTAGCACTGCAAGAGCCTAGTACGGAGTTTAATAGATGGCGACTGCTTTCCTCATCATTTCAAAGGATGCCCGGGCAACTTCTATACGCACACAGATCTCGGTATCACTTTCCTAGATGTCTGTTAACCACGAACTTTCTTTTTTTTCTATTCCTCATTTTTCTTTTCGATCGTATTTGCAAATGTACGTGGAAATGTGGTAATATGACACAGACTGATCGCGTATACATTTTGATAAATGATTTTCACTTTACGGGTTCTCGCCACGGTACGGCTTTTCATTCATCTCCCAATATTTCAATATGGTTGCCAACAAAAATTAGGGGGAAAAAATAAGGAGTCATTATGTCGTTCATAAAGAAATGTTCGGATATTTCTGACAATTACTTAGTTTATACCAGCAGAGTGGTAACTCCTGCCCAAAATGCCTGCACTTTCACGTAGGGTTGTTGTATTATTATTGTAGTTGTACACGTTGTAGGCATAATTAAAAAATCAAGATGTGTAACTCAGTATTTTCGTGCTATATTGAAATAACCTTTGTGTTGATGAAGGTACTAACGGTCTTGATATTTTTGTACCAGCATTGCGGATTAGTGTCTCGATTATGGACAATGACAGTGAAATAGAAATGAAATTCTGAACAAACTCTGATACAAACTACCACAAACACAACAATAAAAAAGAAACCCGTCTGCTATTTGTTGTTATTTTTTAAACACCGAACGACCGCTTCAGTTCTATAATTACTTGCGCCTGAGACAGATGACTCACGCTATGTAACGCGAGTGCACCGCGAGATTATGTAAATGTGTACGTTTGTACATGGCGCGCGGTGAGCGTGCACACATACAAGCCGTTTGTATGGAGTTACCATACTTGATAATGTTTCAGCAAATGGATCTACAGAAAAGCCGTTACAGATAAATATACTTACCCCTGGATCAATCATGGAATATGTGTTAAATTACGTAATTAATGCCCTAATTAAGTAAACAAACGTTGTTATATCATTATAATGATGGAGAAAACGGAACAATTTTCATGATATGATATTAACACATTCATAGGGCAACCATGAATCGCGGGTGCCCTAGGGACGCAAATAGACAACCACAAATCACACCCAAACTCACGAGAGAAATAAAAAGTAGGTCATATAAATTGAATTCCAGCCCTCTGCGTGGCAGATTTGCATGATAACCGTTCGACCACGGAAGCAGTTCTAAATCGCGTATGTTTGATTTTCAAACAGTCTCAAATCGTGGACAGAACTGTCGTATACGGTATTTAGTATAATTCGAAATAAAGGCATCTCCACGTTACAATCCTGTGGATTCTCGCTACTAAACAGTCCATTCACTACCTGCATGGCCGTCCGCTGTGCAGGCAGGAGACTGCTTACACACTATCCTGTGTATGGCCCACGTATGGAGTCTCGCAGAATGGCTTGCACACTGCGACTACATTCATAATGTGGCGGCGTGGCGGACTGCAATGCAGGAAAATTTAGATTTGATTTTTATAACTCAAGGGAAAATCTTAACACCTCAATGCAGAATTTGCTATATCGACGCCAATGCCATCTAGCGGTGGACGACGAAACTAATTTGCGTTGTTGCATTATATGTGATTTTCTTACAGTTGTAAATAGTTATATATATATAATAATTATTCCCGCAGACTTCATTTTTGAACCACGGCTAGGGTTGGCTGGAAGAGATTTCTTATAGAGATAAGCTCACCTTTGTATATGTCCATTGTAACGTGTGTTTAATGTGTCTTTTCTTTGTACAATAAAGAATATATAATATATAATAGTTTTTGCCCTCGATTTTGGGCGTTAATGGGTTTTAACTCGACTAAACCTTAACAATGGATAAAACCTGAGTGCTTGCCCATTTCTGTATCAGTTCAATTTTTTCAGTCCTTTCGGTCGTAATGTATAGGGAAATGTTTTCATTGTATATGTACGATACTAGATTCCATAATTATTAAAATTTTATTCGGGGACTTTATTAGACACGAGGTTTTTTAATATTATAATATACCATATTTCCATTTTGTATCATAAGAAAACTGTTAGCTAACTTGACAATATTTACATTATCTAAAAATAGTCGAGAAAATAAAATCTGAATATATTTGCTTAATTTTCGGTCTTTCCTCAAAAGCTAATCCTTTACTCAACTGTAATTGGATTGACTTTCTCACTCTTTTAAGACTTTCGGCGGTTATTTATTAAAAATTGTTTAAAAATATATATGTATGTTTAAAATTTTTGTATATTCAGACGGAAGATACGAAATTTTTATCATAAGGAAAATATATTTTGATTAATTATTTCTACATTATATTTTTTTCCAATTAAACACAAAAATACCAAAGCGTTCTGAAATAAATATTTAGAAAAATTCGAAAAACATTCGAAAATTTTCATAGAAATATAATTAAGAAACACCTATTCACTCTCGCCTTGAAAAGGCCCAAGTTAAATAAGTAATATTATCTAACGTCCATTACAAGAAACCTAATATTTATGTATACTTATACAGTAATTTTTACTATAGCCTAAGTTCTTTACTACCGTTTCTTGTATTTCTTATTTTGTCTTTGATGTATCGACAACAATTTGGGCAAGATTATCGGACATATCGGCACGTTTTAGTTTCAGCTGTCTCGAATAAGTAAGATATAAGATTGTGTAAATGTTTTACTATATATTAGATTTCCAACAAAAGAAAATCAAGTTGTCTACGAACTAACAACTGACTTGAAACACCATTTTTAGTAGGAATAGAGCTCCTTTTGAAAAATTCGTCCAGAAAGGCACTGCATCCTTAACTATTTCTCCCGCTACGCAATAATGTGTTCCGATTTTGAAGGGTGAATTGAGCGGGTGAAATTTCAGGCACATGAGACTTGTCAACTTATATCTCAGAGTGGCGGGAGCAGTGGCAGTACCCCACAGATCGTTGTGATTTAGAGCAAAGAGTGACACTGCAACTGTTATGGACAGGCGTGTCGCAGATCATGATCTTTTTAAATATATTAAATGGACTCTTGAGTGCTACTTAGCCCTGGAGCAAAGCTAGGGTCGACAATGGAACGAACTCGCCCAGAAGATACCTATTCAATTGCACCTTAAGGCGAAATGGTATCGTGGTTGGATAGGATTTAAATCGTGTTAGATGAACGCGGAGAAATTCATTGCACGATGTTTTTAAACATTTGCCAATAAAATAATACTCTCTTGCTGTAAAATCAGCTCATAGTCCCCTTACGCATTTATTACGGAACACGGGAGACAACAGTTTCATTGAAATAGCTTTAATTACAATCGAATGAAATCGATTTTTGCTTAGATGAATGTGTAAAAAATAAAAATTTTGCGGAACTTCATGATTTTTTTTTTCGGGCCCCCCCTATAGTTCACTACCGGTATCTTTTGTTTTCATTATCAATAAAAAAAATTTGATTTCGTATTAAGTTTCCGTCAAGTCTCCGCTGCGGAATCTCATGATTAAAGGCCACGGACTGGTTCGAAACATGTCAATCAAAAATTCGACTGTAAAATCGTGTGTTATTCGTTAGTTTAGTTAATATGGCAGAGTCTAACGACAGTTTTCTATTTAAAAAAGTGAAATTAGTATTTTTATGTCAAAAAAAAAAAAAATTTTTCGTGTAGGTGAAATTCGTCAAAATGTCTATTTTGGGCCTCACTTCACTATAAGCGCCCCGCAAAAGATGAAATAATTTGTCATATTTATCCTTCAAACTTCACGTTTTCTTGAACCAATATCGCAAACGATGAAATTAAACCATTAAACAAGTTTAACAAACTTGCCTAAAGGTATTTCACACTCGGTTATCTCCTTCGTGCGTACCGTACTTAATACTAAGAGTCATATCTGTTTGTAATTTTGGGCAATGAGCAACATTAACAGATAGAGCGTTTGTTGGCATTAGTGGCATTAACTCTAGCACTGTGTCTATTAATGTCTATGTGTGTTGGTCCAGACAATGGTTGATTTTAAGAGAAACATATACCCAAGAAAATTTGTTAAAAGAAACACACAAAACCGGATGACTACACGGAATCTAGTAAGGTGAACGCATAGGCAACAACTGAAGTTTTGCATGCCCGCATACATTCAAACATGTTTGTCAAACACTTTTGTCATTTCAGATTTCCATCACACGTTGATTATTTGACAAAGGCATCAAACACGACCGCAGACCAACAAAAAGTCAATATATAGTTTATATAGTTTTCTCTTGACCTTGCTAGATACTTTAATGCCATTTTGTTATCCATTTTTGTTGCAATTTTTTATTTTTATTTTTATAGTAGGGAAACATAGGTCATAAAATAATTTATAGAATTCTAAAAATATACTATACGCAATGTCAACATTAGATTCAGAGTAAACTTCGTCAAAGGTAAGCATTTTAATACAGTCAATGAATTTTCTAATATTAATCATTGAATAATCTTTCTTGATTATATACCAGAACTTCCAAGGTGATTTTCTTTTCATCTTAATAGTTAACGTCTGCGCCGTGTGATCCGATAACTCTAATTCATGTATGTCAGTAAATAAAATTACAAATTATATTGTCAATGCAAGTTTTTGATATAAGTGTTATTCTAGTGGGCTCCCATTTTTGAGGATGAAAGTTATAAGAGTTAAGTAGTCCTAAAAACTTGTTAGTAATGTTCAAATGCTTTGTTTGTGTAATAATATCAATATTAAAATCCCCACAAACTAATATTTTGTATTTTTGAGCAGTTGATAGTTTACACAGTAGTAAATTTAATTTTTCGAAAAATATGTGAACATTTTCAAAGCCTGGTACCCGATAAATACACACTATTATTATGTTTTCAAATGTCAATAACACTCCACAACACTCAAAAACCGCACGTACCGCAAACGCCTTAACATACTGCAATTCTTTGAATCCCAAACCCTCACTTATATATATACAACATCCACCCCTACTGTTATTTGTATTTTGTTTTAATTTCTTTCGCGTGTATGAGGCAGCTAAGTGATATCCCGGAAGATGTAGATTACACTCATCACCTGACTGCACAAAGTGTTCTGTCAAGCATAAACTGTCCACAATCATTCCGTTATCCTCTTGTAATTGTTGAAGTGCTAACAGTAACCTTTTTTTTTATTCGCTATTATACCTCGGTAGTAAGCAACCAGTAGGCGCTGCACTATGCAAAGTTCTTTCACTGCTTTGAATCACTGTCCGTTGAGGAACGAAAAAACCTTGCAGGTGGTTTATTATTATTATTATTATTCCTATTGGTTGTCACTTTGAAATAATAAGGTATAGTTCCCTTTATCGGCTGGTCGTAATTTGTTTTGGAATTACATTGTTGTACCTTTGTGTTGCTGGAGTATTGCACAGACAGAGTTTCATTTTTTATAAATGTTCGACGAAACTTTGTTGTCGAATTAATGTATTGCGAATTATATTCTCGACTATCTATATTAAATAAATTAATCGTTTAAAATTAAATTAATCGTTTTGCAAATATTATGGAATTATTTAAATCTCGTATAATAATATGAACAATGTCTGTTTCATAATTATCTATGTATGTACAATTAGTAAATGTTTTTGACCACAATTTCAAATGATAATTTAAAGTGTTTTCATTAAGGTAAGGGTTGTATACAATACAGGCAATAAATATATAGTAGCTTTTGATAGTTTGCTTAAAACAATACACATGTTTTTGTGCAATAATTCCGGGTTGGAGTCATGACTACCAATTCCCAAAATGACTATCACCCTTACTAATACTGTTTTCAATGCTAGAACAGTACTCACTAATCTGTGTAGTTGAGTCGTCTTGCATTGTAAAGGCAAATGGTGCGTAGACATCATTTCACTTTCCTCGTCGTGAATTCAAAATAGTAGCTGACAAGGCTGACAATCTTTCCTCACCTATAATCAACAACTTATGGTGAGTTGTCGTTGTGGTATCGCAATTTTTTGTAATCTCGTCTACCTGTTTGTCGAAAATATAATTTTGGGACATCTACTGTGCAAACTTTTGGACATGTACTATGCGCAAAGATTCTTCTACTACAGAGGTAGTCGTCTTTATAATTTTTTTAATAATAAATTAAACATTTTACTCCTCACTAAATATGAAGCAAGAGCGTTAATCACGAAATGGTTGTTCCTAACAACCGTAGTTACGATGAAGTTGAGGAACTTCTTATTATTAAAGCCTAAAGTTATTAGTATACAAAACCCTCTACTTACAATCATTTACCACACACGCACGCACGCACGCACGCACGCACACACACACACACACACACACACACCACACACAGCACACACACACACACACCACACACACAACACACACACACACACACACACACACACACACACACACACACACACA
>NW_020653733.1:578110-623824 GCF_003589595.1 Hyposmocoma kahamanoa | reverse complement strand
ACACACACACACACACACACACACACACACACACACACACACACACAGTTCATAAACTTTCACACTGTATTGTTACTTTAGTTACATCACATATTTAAATTTGGTTTTCTTTTTCACTATTGTATAACCTTAATCTTAAACTTCATTTTAACCTCTGCAATATTAAGAGAAAGAGTAACTTGTCTGTGGTGAGAGACCTAGTATCCTATATTACAAGTTTATGCTTAGTTTAGGTACCAGTCTTTTGCAAACATAATATAAACACTATTTTTGTCTATCTTTCTTTTGTTCATGTTCAGTTCAGTTCAGTTCAGTGTGGAGAGAAATAAATACATTATTAATATGCTTATTTTAAACTCTCGCCTCTCCCAAGGAATTACACTCGTTTTAGCCGATGATCTTCTTGTGGTAGTATTAATCTTCGTAGGTGACTTACTAAGTAGGACGTTAAATACTTGATCGTATTATCGTACTCTAAAATTTTCCTTTACAATTCGTAATTTTCGGACAGGGTGTTTGCAACTTCGTTATCCGCTGATGCTAGTTGTTGCTGTAACTCTTCAAATGCGGCCCTATTTAACGAATTTGGGTCACGACAACTTCTGTTTAATAACAGTGAAGTTTGGTTATCTGCTTCTTCATCATCCAATAAGGAACTAAACGAGTTCTCTGTCGAAACATTTATAACAAATCTTTTCCTTTCCGTTACAAATCTCCGAGAAGAAGTATGAGAATCTAGTATTGGGCTAGATGAAGTGTTTTTGTTCTCAATATTTGTGTTTTGTAGGCACTGATAACATTTCTAATTTACTCTACGGTTTGGAGTCGTTTAATGAAATCGTTTGTCCGTAATGTTCACACATTCTATATGAAAATGTTGTTTGCAGTTAGCACAAATAACAAAATGTTTATCTGTAATTTTTTTATGACACTTGTCGCATACAGAATCCATTTTTGGGGTATTCATGAGAATCGAACTCCCGTCTCTTGCGTAAGCGTCTTACGCTTGACCACTGAACCATCTAGTATGTAGTCGGTGCGACGAAATTTAAGTACAGCTTTAGCTGTATCGCGGAACCGGTCGCGGGGCGGTGATCGACGGGTCACGGCAAGGCCGCAGGGGTTGAACCGATTGTTGACGGTGGAGGTGACACTAAATAAAAAACAAAATTGTTAGATATATAATCGCTCGTAACTTCACTAATTGTACACTTTTTGTCGATATTATTTCACAAACACTTCCGACACACATCAGACATTGGGATGATTAAAAAATTATTTGGAACACAGTGTAAATTTCACGTTTTAGAAATAAAAAATGCGGATCAAATTAACTTGGGTATTGCCTTGTTGACTAGCGCACGACGAACCTGCGCCTTTCTGATCGTGACCGTTTCCGAACAGAAGGATGGCTTCGAATAGATGATGATCGACCACGGCTTTGATGAGCATCACGGGTACTGTTAGAGGATCGACCAAGACTGGGTAATAGAAGTGACTGTGGAGTGATATGATCACACGTGTGATGTGTGGACTGGCGGATTATTTATTAACTTTTGATTTTTATGAGGAAGACTATTTTTTCCTGTTCTAATATGATGATTGTGGTTATTATTTTTCTACAAAAGATAATTAGTCATTTTAAAAGAACGTTCGGTCATAATGGCAATAGAGTTTGTAAAAATCAGAACTTAATTATCATTTTGTTCTAAAAGAAGTACGCGAGGACTCAGGAGTATAAATACGATAGGCATAAAAAATGACTGTATTAAAAGATTTCGCGTATGTTCATTTCCAGTATTTTTTTCCTTTAGTATAAAAGTTGTGTACTCAAAATTCTCTAAGGCACGACCTTCAATTCGCAGAAAAATGTTACGCATACAAACGAGAACATATATAGTTCCCATCGGACAATACGAACAATGAGTGATGAATAAATTTATGTGGTACGTGATCTTTTTGCAACTGGAAGTTGAAATGTTGTATTATTGAAAATTTTGATAATTCACGGTTATGCGTAAAATAACAATATACATGCATATAGTTGTTATGCAAATATTCGCCTAACAAAGATTACTAAGCGGCTTATACCAAATGAGTTTCGGGAAATCAAAACAATGCCTAGACGGAACCCGCTTTTCCCACTCCGGACAAAACAGCATGAAATTATGGAATTATTAAATCTCAATGTATCTGCTACACCCGTGAGAGAACGGCTGCTGTTAATGGCAATTGACAGGTCGATTCGAATCCCAATGGTGGCTATTTGAAGTGACATACATTTGTAGATGTTGAGTAGAAGTACATAACAAAAACATAACTTCACACCGGGACAATCCCTACAGTTGTACCAAGCACAAGTTCCGGTCGTGTATGTGAACCTACTGCTGCTACTTATGGGATGACTTTGCTAAGTAGCCACTTTGGATTTAATTGACACGCATGTCAAGAGACTTATAGGTGACTCAGGCGAAGCTGTAGTGCGTTGAACACTGCCGTAAAGTGGCCTGCTTATTAATATTCTGCAATAGAATAACACGATGGAATTGCACGATTTAATTCCGCCTTCCACGGTTCACAATCCTTGGAATACGTTTGAAGTCCCCGCATTATGTCAGCAGTATGGCAAAGTATAGCCTAAACCTTCTCCTTGAGGAAACAGTACCTAAGACATAATGGATGGATGAGGATGATGGTGGTGAAACAAGTTCAATGTTAGTTGACTAAGAGTAGCGCGTTTACGCAGGGTCGCCACCTCCTGTTTCGCCTTCCTAAAGGAAGCGCAATTTACTGGCTGTTTGTACCGAGTCGACTACCGTCTTCCCCGAAATCGCCAATTCATTGTAAATATAAGTTTACACACAGAGGCAGAACAAATCATTCGAAACTGGGTAGCTGTCGCCTTCGGCGGGCAAGCGACCTAGTGTAAACAATTTATTACAGCCGATATTTGTTTTCATACTCTGATACAGTCTATTGTACTTAAGTATATTTCGTCAATGTTCACAAATTCAAAACTGTACTAAACATTGTGACTTGATGAATGCTATGCGAATCGTTCGATCGGTATCAAATTAATCGAAGTAAATAATTAATCAAATTTAATTAAGCATTGAGCGTAATGAAAGCTTTGGTCAAATTAACTGAAAATTTAACACAGTTAGTAAAGATTCCTTAGTTGGCGTAATGGCATCTATAGAGGTATAAAATTTTAATCACAAAAAGGACAACAGCATTTTAAGTTCTTATTGTGTCATTAAGCTTTTATTCCTTTTACGACAAGAAGGTTGGAGCTGTTAACTAAAAGCTGAACAGTCTAAGCAGTTTTACACATGGCAAAATTTATATTTTTCTTCAATCACATCTCTTGTCACACACCGTTGGAAGCCTTTTAGCCCCTCATTAATAAGCATGTCACGTTTTGTTACAAATAAAGGTGATTTTTAGGGATATCCTAGCCTTTTCCCTTTCAACCACAAACAGATCTATGGCGCTTGACCTCGATGTCAACTTCACCCGATTCTGAACCTCAATACGGTTCAAATGGACATCGGGTGGTGTGGTTCCATTACGACCGAAACCACGAATCCTTTCATTAAATAACTAGGGAACTTGTAGCAAAATGGGTTTATACGCATACATCATTCACGCCTTCTATATGCTCAAATTGTGCCCTTTAAAATCCAGTCTTATTGGGGCTTGCCTCAGCTCCAAATTTTCAATTAACGAAATTATAATTATACACGTATTTATCGGAGACATCAAATGAAGTAACGGCAACGGTAATTTAAAGATTTTTATCACAGCATTTCAATAGGCTGAAGGTAAATTACATTTTGATGAAGCCTGCATAATGGACTTTCTCGCGACGCGAACAACTATAATAACATAATAATAACGCAACACAATTCATAGCCCCGCACTAGGGGAACCCTGTGTCGCGGGTGCTATGAACACAGACAGACAACCACAAATGACACCCAAACTCACGAGAGAAATAAATGTAGGCCATGCACATATTTCTCCCGGCCTATGAATCGAACCCGGGACCTCTGCGTGGCAGTCCAGCACGGTAACCGTTCGGCCACTAAATAAACTATATTCGTGAAAAGTTTAAAGAAACTAACGTCACAGTACATTTATGGTAATGTAATTTATATTATTTATTTATGAAACATAATTATAAAGTATGTATTTATCTAAGTATATAAATAGTCTGTAATAATTTAATATTCTTTTGTTATTATTTTATAACATAATTTAATTTTCTTTTGTTGTTGCATGTAAACCCGATATTGTAATTATCATGTTCTGTATTTTGGTCTGAAGATGGTCTGAAGGAAGAAATTTCTTTTAGAATTAAGCAGTAGGTACCTTTTGTTTTGTGTTTTTTACGTCTTACTAAATGTGATTTGTGTCATCCTGTACAATAAATTATGAAATAAAATAAAAATAAATACGAGGAATAAAAAACTGACGGTATTTGGCAGGTGTCTTCACAACGTTAAAACGTATACGCTTCAAAATTTGCCATTTACGAGGTTTTAAACTATAGTGAAACAAAAATTTTATACTAAAGGTTTTTTGGATGACAAAAATCCGTGGCAGTGACCCGTTAAGTTGTTTCAAGTTGGATCGATCTAAGTTTGAAATAAATATTGTGAATGTGTACAAATGTTTGTTTACAAAGAGCAACCCCTACAATTTATTGCTCATTCTTCTGGGTAATCTGCCTTACGAATGAGAATTGGAGTTTAATCAGTCAAGCGTAATTTGCTTACCTACGAAATAAAGATGTATTTGAATTTGAATACGAACTTATTCGAATCACGTGCTACATGAAGACAGCAGTTCTCATAAATCAATTTTGCTGTCAAAGTTACTACCCGAATAAACTTTGTATACATATACATATACATATGTAAGGCTTGCAGAACCGTTCCGGTTCCTAAAATTTTTAATCCCGATAATCTACTCATTATCCGTACTCCCGGTACTTCTTGAAAAGCTTAAACAGTAACCAATAAGTATGCTTGGTGAGTAATAATAAAGAAAATTCTCATTTTTTATTCAAACTAAAGGTTTTATTCAATTTTTTTTATGTTCTAATGTAAATGTACATATGACCTCCATCTTGCCTAATGGAAAGTGACGATAAGGTCGACGATGGAGCATGCACACCTAAATGATGCCTATTCACTCTCGCCTTGAAAATGTCCAAGTTATGACGTTCCAGGAACAAGTCTGCAGGCAGGGAATTCCGCTCCATAGCCGTTCGCCATATAAATGTGGAGCGTAACGTGAATCTTTGGAATATCCACAACATAGGGTTGGAAGTCAAGCCTGCGCTCCGAGATATATCCTGTAAAATACCAATAAGTTTGATAAGTCAAATTATCTATTTAAGAGATAATTACTATTAAATTTAACTTGAACATATTGTAAAATCACATTGTAATTAAGGCAACATACTGGAGGACAGGTTATTAAATAACGGCCTTACATTCATCGTGGTAAACTAGTGACTCCGACTGTAGGCTGGAGTTCCACTCCACCCCTAAGTTGTGGATGCTCCAAGAATTTGCACTAAGCATTACGCTTTCATATTTATATGGCGAACGGCTATGGAGTGGAATTTCCTGCCTGCAGACCTGTTCCCTGAACAGTATAAATTGAGCTTTTTCAAGGCAAGAGTGAATAGGCATTACTTAGATGTGCATGCTCCATGGTCATCCTCATCGTCACTTTCCATCGAGTGAAATTTAGGTCTTCAATGCGCGCTTAACTTTTTAATAATAATAAAAAATAAATACCTACTATTGCAAACGGGTAACAGGTTTCATCCGTGACTTCAAAATGTAACTTATTATTTTAGTAAAG
Source organism: Hyposmocoma kahamanoa (assembly GCF_003589595.1). Lineage (NCBI taxonomy): Eukaryota > Metazoa > Arthropoda > Insecta > Lepidoptera > Cosmopterigidae > Hyposmocoma > Hyposmocoma kahamanoa. Next base: position 617,944 of record NW_020653733.1, on the reverse strand, counting down.
AACGTTGTTTGTTCAATAAACGTTTGTACTTGTACGGGGCCTTTTGTCCAACAACAAACAACAAAGCCCCTATTTGGTATTGTTCTCTACTCGCATAATGTCGACAACAGTTCACGTCTCCTAAGCTTCGTAATACAATAAAGTTGAAGTGTTTGTCATAAAAATCTAGTCCCGCAAATTCTCTTGGGCAAATTCGCAAAATAAGCAAAAGGCGGCTTTTTACTTAATTCTGCGGTTGAAAACTTGGTACGTTTAGTCCACAGCCTCAAAGAAGTCCTTACTTCGATCCCTGGCAGGGACTTGTTTTTATAAGACGATCAGGAACTCAAACGTTAAATAAAACATGAAATTGTGTCGTAGTTAAGCTGTAAAAGTAACCAAGAAAACGTTTTACGGCGCCCGAGTGTCTCAAAAGACTTACAAATATTCTTGAACGTGTATACAGGGTAATTGTAATACACTAACAACTTCGCAAGACGACATTACTAACTTCATAAGCAACTACTTTTGTTTCAATGACTCTTTTCAAGAGATAATAAATTTACCAAAAATAAAGTTTAAAGGCGAATCACAGGAGGAGAAGCGGGAAGAACTGTTTTGCTTGATCAAATGCTTTCGGTATTCACTATTAAATAACGGTCTTACACAAAATATACGACACACCTAAGGACATTGTCTGTGCTATTTGTAACACGATATGATATGAACTGCCTCCGTGGCTGAATGCCTGCCTCCCAGGTTCGATACCCGGGCCGGGAGAAATATTTGTATGGCCTACGTTTATTTCTCCCGTGAGTTTGGGTGTAATGTGTGGTTGTCTATGTGTGGTACATGGCACCCGCGACATAGCGTTTCCGTAGTACGGGGCTATGTTGAGTGTGTGCGTTATTATTATTTTTAATATTGTTATAAATGTATGTTTAAAATTTTTTTATATTCAGACAGAAGATACGAAATTTTTATCATGAGGAAAATATTTTTTGATTAATTATTTCTACATTATATTTTTTCCAATTAAACACAAAAATACTTAAGTGTTCTAAAATAAATATTTTGAAAAATTAGATAAATAAAATATAGAAATATAATTTAGGAATACCTATTCACTCTCGCCTTGAAAAGACCCAAGTTAAATAAGTAATATTATCTAACATCCATTTTATTGTATTATTATTATTATGATATATTATTATTATTATTATTTGCTTTATTCTTCTCGGCTTGTTAGCTGGTTTGAAACGCACTTACTGACCGAAGTCAAGTAAATGCAGTATGGCGTGTATCTACGAATATGTGGTGGGTGTGCAATAAGATCCTACTTCGTCCTCTTCCATCTTATTATTATTATTATATATATTTTAGACTCTCACCTCTCCCAAGCCCTAAAAGATGAATTTTGAATTTTTAAATGGGAGAGTTGGCCGACTGGGATGGAATTTCCATTCCATCCCAGTCGGCCGGGGCCAGGGACTCTGGTCTAAGAACCGGCGAAAAATACGTGCCATATATATCGACCAGGACCGCCTTCTGCATTTGTGCTGGAAGCGACATTATTATTATTATGTTCTTTATCCGATCGTATAAAATCCTGAAAACAGGCTAAAACAAGTCTAAAATGTTTCTACGAATTTTTATATGTGGATTTCCTCTTTAAGTACTACAGAGAACCTGCAAAATTTTGGTTTCCAACTGAAGCTCTATAGTTATTAAACTCACATTTATCCCAAAGTTTGCAAATTACCCAGCGGTTAAACGACACGACGCGCCGCCCGCTGTCCCATCAGGCGCCATCGGGCGCATGTCGACGACGGATTTTTGGAAAATTTTCTCCGCCTGCGCCTGTTATTATTTTATTCATATTAATTTACACAGCGCAGATTGCAGGACACGAGTGGCGGACCCCAACCTCCAGCGCTATTACGCTTGTTATAAAATCTGAGGTATTATTAAGAGTTACGGAACAAAAGTTGTTGTTTATGATGTTAGTAATGTAGTCCTGCAAGGTTGTTAGTATTTTTAAAATAACCCTGTATAAAGTCACCTTTTTAGTATGCCGCGTATCTCTACGTACAATTGGCTGCAATAGTGTAGTGAATTGCAAAAATATCAATCCGTCGAAACAGGTCGATGTAACATAAACCAATAGCCTGAAATATCTAAAGTGAAATAGTTAAACCAAGAGATTATTTAAAGAATGTACAGTTTAATAGAAAACACTCATCTGCCTTTGCATCCCTTAATTTTACTCATCTTAATGTTTTCTTGAAGATATTGCTATTTGGTAGTAATGCCATTAGTTGTCCTTCAGCTCATTCACAAAAAATGGAGCGTTTTCGGAGCCGTACTTGTTGGAATGCAGGGCGAGGCTGAAAGGACAAATCTCGCCCAAGCTATTCAATATAACGTATGCAAACGCACTGATAGAAACTTGAGCAACGTCCATGCTTTATTAATATTAACTGGGAAAAATAAATAAAATAAATTGAGTTCAACCACAATTGTCTGCTTCTTTTTCCAGCAGTTTAGTCAAACGGGTGGGGAGTGAACTTAATGTCGGTAAAGACACAATGTACGCGTAAACCTTCCACCGTTGCGTGTGTGTTGTGGCCTAACTATTTAGGCCATTTGGTATCGTCTGACTGACTTTATCGACAAAGCGGATATTGAACGAGAGCTTAGAGCGCTGTCTTAGAACCAATATGTTAGCTCGCAGGTTTGTTCACTTTATTACAAAAGTTCAGAGCTTATTGTACGACTCCTATAAGCAGCCCTTGAGTTACTTTCACTTAGAACAGTATAGTACGATACTGGAAAGTAAAACTTCTAACGTGCAATTGGAAAATATTAGCTACAGTAGAGCGATTTAAAGTATTTAAAAATCTAATATTATTTGTGTATGGGCCTCAATCCATACATGGATTGTAATGGTAGTACGCAAATAAATTTATTTATTTATTTATTTATTTTTTATTTTTTTATTTTTTATTTATTTATTATTAGATTCATTAAAAAGTATTTCCGCCGGAACGGACGTGTTTTGCATCGCCTTGTGATTTTGAATTTATTTATCTAGTCTTTCGCAGTGCCAGTTTACAAGTTAGTTCCACAAATTAGTCACTCTCGGTTCCTCTCGTTTCATCTTACGCGGAGTTTGCCTCACCGAGGACGCCATTTTTCGTTTGTCGCGGCTGCCCTGACTGCGACCGAGTTTGGGTGCATCGGTCTGTTGTGTTTGAAATCGGACCCTCTCTTATCATCTTGCGCTCGGAGCCATTGGGCACCGACTCCATATTGGTTTGTGTGCATCTGTTTCGTTCGGGCCTGTTGGGGGGTTGGTGCGTTGGTGTTGATGTCACTGTTGCCTGTCGCCGGCGGGTGGACCGTCTTATACCTGCTGCCCAAGCGCGAGTGTCGCGTGACGTACTTGTGAGAAAGATTCGGGGAAAGAGGCGGAACAGTGCTTTTGGGTGAGCTGTAAAGTAAAGCGTTGGATTTGAACCCACGGTCGGCGTAACTGAAGTCCGCCGTCTGAGCCGTTCGACCACGGAGCTCGGAGCTACCGCGGCGAAATTATTCGTTGCTGTCTACGTCTACGGTCGTGTAGCACGCTACGGCTTGACGTCACATAGCTACATTGCTACAATTTGTTCTACGGTGCTACGCTCATCCGACGTCACTCAGATATCATCTACGCACGTCTTTTCGAATACTGTATTGTGTATCCGAGATTTTTCTATAAACAATGCCAAAAGTACAACGCTCTCCACCGAATACTCCTACAAGTGAAGGTGACCAGTCAGCGACATTTGTCAACACGAATACACGAAATAAAAGCAAGATGGCCATTTCTACAGCTAGAGACTCAGATCGTGAGCAATTGTCGCCTATCCTGGCAGCAATTGAGGGCCTCCGCAAGGACATGAACGATAGATTCAACGTGCAGCAGGACAGCTTTGACCAGTTCAAGGTTTCTCTGTCGCAGCTTCGTACCGAGGTCACAGACTTAAGAAATGGTTTCACGTTATTTCGGAAGGAGTTTGATGAGAAATCAAACACTATTGACTTTCTCTGTGAATGTCAGGATCAACAAATTGCTACTAATACCGAATTTCGTCAGAAACTAAAGAAGTTGGAGTCTGTGAACTCTCCATTACAGAATACTGTGTCGGAGCTTACTCTTAGGGTTGCCCAGATGGAGCAGCACTCCAGGGACTGTAATATAGAGGTGCAATGTGTTCCGGAGACCAGAAGCGAGAATTTGCTCAACATTTTGGACAAACTTTTGCACACTGTGTCGTGTCAACTGCCCGATATGAGCATCCAACGCATTCATCGTGTGCCTAAACTAAACCTCAATTCTGATCGTCCCCGCACCATTGTCGTGAAGATGGTGACACCCCAGGCTCGCGATACTGTTTTGGCAGCAGTTATGAAATTCAACAAATCTAAAAAGCGAACCGAAGACAAATTGAATGCCCTCCATCTCGGTTTCGCTAATAACAAACAGCCAATATATGTATCAGAACATCTGACTTTAGCAAACAAGAAGTTACATGCTGCCGCTAGAGCCACTGCTAAGGAAAGGGGTTACGAATATGTATGGATCCGCAATGGTCGAATTTTCATCCGGAAGAATAGTGAGAGCCCTTCTGTAGTTATTAGAAGTGAAGACTTTTTGAAAACACTGACTTAATTAACTTTTTCATTTTTTTTTATTTAATAAATCTATTTTAGCATGTAAATTTAGATACATTATATAGAATACGATTTAAACATATATTACCAAAATGTTAGAGGCCTCAGAACCAAAACAGAAAATTTGTATCTCGCTGTACTTTCAAACTATTATGATATATTAGTGTTGACTGAATCTTGGCTTAATGATACGGTCTTTGATAGGGAGTGTTTTGACTATCGATATGATGTCTTTAGAAGAGATAGGTATACCACACACAGTAAAAAGAGGGATGGTGGAGGGGTCATAATAGCCGTTCTTAAAAAACATAAAGCCTCTCGAAAGATGGAGTTTCAGTCTCACAATGAAGATATATGGATCTTGTTGAAAATTTCAAATAAAAATTTCGCCATCTGTGCTGCTTATGTGCCTCCTCCACCTTCAACTGCTGGTCTGGAATCGCTACTTGACAACATCTCAAATATTATCCATAATAGGTTGCCTCGTGACACATCCACTCTAGTGCTGGGCGATTTTAATCTTGGTAATATTGGATGGTCCAACGACCCCGACACTAATGGCATTTTTCTTTCCTCGTTACCAACAGACTGCTGCATTAGTAATATATTTATTGATTCATTAGCATACAATAACCTATTTCAATGCAACCCGGTATGCAATGTGGGTAATAGAATCTTAGATCTTGTCCTGTCAAACTCACCTGAAAGTGTTGTTGTGAGCGAGCCTGACCAGCCTCTTGTGGGTATTGATCCATATCATCCACCATTGCTTGTGAGTTGGAAAGTGTCATCATCAAAAAATATGAAGCCTAAACGTTCTTCATATTTGAACTTTTTGGCATGCGACTACAATTCCATACGCAATGAGCTCCTTAATGTTGATTGGTCACAATTATGTAGTGCGGCACTGGGCGTTGACGAGACAGTTGATCTGTTTTACGGCATACTATTTCGGACGATCCATAAACATACTCCATCCAGTTATACCCGTGACAATAAATATCCGGTATGGTATTCCAGACCTTTGATCAAGGCGTTAAAAGAAAAAGCAAAATATCACAATAAATTCAACAAATATTGCAATCCAGTAGACCAAGTAACTTACGGAATGCTGAGAGAGAGATGTGACATTATGATAAGGGAATGTTATAAAAATTTCAAAAAAAAAGCTTTGGATCACTTACATCTAAATCCGAAATATTTCTGGAAGTTTTCAAAACATCGTAAATCCAATGCGTCCACCATACCTCACAAGATGTTCCTGGGTAACTCCTCTGTCGTGGGTGGTCAAGCTATATGTAACCTTTTTTCAAAACATTTTCAATCGATTTATTGTACTCACAATCGACCAGACTTAAATAAGTGTAAAATCAGTGCATACCGACACAGTCTTTCTCTCAGTAATATTGTAGTTTCGGAGGATGAAGTATTCAAGTATCTTAAATGTCTTGATATTGACAAAGGGCCAGGACCCGATTTGATACCGTCACTCTTCCTCAGAAGCTGTGCTGAAGTTCTATACAAACCACTTTGCATTATCTATAATAAGTCCTTGCAATGTGGTGTTTTCCCAGCTAAATGGAAAATAGCTCACATCACGCCTATTCACAAATCAGGTTGTTTAGATGACATAGCAAACTATAGACCAATTTCAATTTTATCGACCATTGGCAAGATTTTGGAATCTCTTATACAAAAAAAAATTTACTCTCATGTCAAAGCCTTGATTGATACCAACCAGCACGGATTTATGCCACATAAATCAACCTCATCAAACTTGGTTGCGTTTGTATCAGATTTATCGAATGTTTTGGATGGTGGCGGTGAAGTGCATTCAATTTACACCGATTACAAAAAGGCGTTTGACCTGGTACATCACGATATACTTCTGTACAAGATGGAACAGATGGGTATTCATGGATCGCTACTAAGATGGTGTGAATCTTATGTACGTAACAGATCTCAGTTGGTTGCGGTTTACGGCTTTAGATCAGAATTGAATTTGGTGCCATCCGGGGTGCCACAGGGCTCTCATTTGGGGCCACTTTTCTTCCTCATGTTCATTAATGACATTGCTTTTTTGTTGTGTTCGAAGTTTAAAATGTATGCTGACGATTTAAAGCTATACAGAGCTATCAACTCGCTTAATGACGCCCTGCTGCTTCAAGAAGATCTTAACAGATTGTATCGATGGTGCTATGATAACTGTATGGTTCTAAATACAAGTAAATGCTATCACATCAAATTTACCAGACGTCAAAAACCTTTAATAATTACTTATTTTATCAACAATACACCCTTAACGGAAATTACCAGTATTCGGGATTTGGGTGTTGTCATGGACGCCACCCTAAGTTTTCGAAATCATTTCGACTCAATTATAAGTAAAGCTTCAAGGTTAACCGGGTTTGTGTCCAGACAAATGAAAATTTTTAATGAACCAGCAATTTCTATCTTAATTTACAACAGTTTAATACGTAGCATTTTAGAATACTGCTCCACTGTCTGGAACCCAGGTTACCAAGTCCATTCAGATAGAATTGAACGTGTACAAAAACGATTCCTCTATCATCTAACATATAACAATTTTAAATGTAAACAGTTACTTTCATACGAGTCTCGTCTCTCTTACTTTAATATGTCCTCACTGCATAAACGCCGAAAATCGCTCGACTTGATGTTTCTATTCAAAGTTATTCATGGTATCATTGATGCACCTGATATACTCGAAAGCCTGTATATATCAGTACCTCGTCCCGGAAGCCGCCTAATCAATCGCAAAACTTTCTCATTTCCTACTTGTAGGACCAACCTCGGTCAACACAGTCCAGTGTATCGCATGTGCTCTTGCTATAATGGTGTTAGATTTGATTTTGACATATTCTCCGGTTCTGTGGCCTCTGCTAGAAACTCTATTAGAAAGTGTATTGGGTAGTGGCTTTTGGTTATCTCATTCTTATTTATAACACTAGATACGTAAATTTATTGTATAACACTGGATATGTAAATTTTGACTCACTTATAGTTTTGTAAAGCACTTTATATACGAAACACTGTGTTCACATCAAGAAGGACACACTCTTCTCGCCATATAATGTTATCTCATCTGCTATGCTTTATTTAAGAGTTGTATCCAGTTTTGTGAACCGAATAAAAAAAAAAAAAAAAAAAAAAAAAAAAATAAAGACTTGCAAAGAAATGGTAAAATTATATTAGTGTACGCAAAATATAGATATTATGGTGGCAAATCTTTCTTTGATGTCGTGTAATGGTGGACAGTTGGTAACGTACTACGTAAAATAAAGTGTGAATTACGTATTTAAGTTAAACTGCGGCACGTTTTGAAATCGCTTCTTTCCAGCGTCGAGTAGTAAGTACTCTGCTCGTTCAATATAGCAGCGGTCGTGGACGTTCGCGGGTCGATTACTTCTACGCGATGATGCTGAAACGATGTACATCCCTAGCACACTGGGTCACTGAACTGTCCGCACTTACTTGAATTGTAATTTTATGACTCACGTCCGTAGAAATAGTAAAAGTCTTTTTGTGCTCTCTGATGTTTGTATACACGTACTAATGATAGACCATGTTACCTTAATAAATGAAATTCGGTTATAATTTATTGGGATATGTAGATACGTTTGTTCTGGAAGCTTTCACCACAGAAATTTTATCGCCTCAAGTTGTTAAAGAAGCTGACTGATGAATTTTATTGTGTGTTTCAATGAAATACGTTGATGACTTAATGCGGCAGATCGAGACTTTCTGGCAATATTTAGTGTCAACTTTCACGAGACCCTGATCATCCGAGATGGTAATGTCTACAAGTCCTTTGACTGCTACTGATACAATACCACAAAGTCTGGCTTATTCGCAAGAATAATCCATCAGTAGTAACGGATCGGTCCTAATAGATTTTGGCGCGGTTCGTTCCGAATATGGGTTCCAGTGAATAATTCTAACAAATAAGGCATCCTCTGTTACACCAGTCAGAGCGAACTTATTTATTATTATTAAATATACTTTGTTAATTAATTTTTTTGATGTGCAACAAAACATACTTCATTGTCTTCTATGACTAAATTAGAACGAGGTAGTTAATTATGCTTGATTTTAGTGGACCAAATCCGATAATGAAGTTGTACGTCAGAGAACTGAAGACAATAACATAGCTCGCAAACTCAGTAAGCTGAAGTGGCAGAGTGACTGGTCATGTTTACAGAAAGGCTAATGTAGGAAGTCAGTGTAGGAAACTTGTTCTCATGTGGCGGTTACGTCATAGTAAACATGTCAGACGCCCTGCGGCAAGAGGTTAGGTAAGTTTGCATCCTCTGAGGGAGAGAGGCTTGAGTCCAGCTGTGCGCATAAGTTATGATGATAATAAATATCCTCACACTTTAAGATCGCTACTTGACACGATCCTGGCAAACTTTTATTGCTTCACTTCTATTCACGCTGCTTCTATATCTCTTACGTCACTACTTTCATTCATCCCTTCAAATAAGTATAGGTACATATATAGTCTTGTGTACTCCATTAAGCAGCCACCTACGTAGGTAAAGTTGCTTAAGTAAGTCAAATAAATGTTGACGTTAAAGGCTAAATTAACCCTGAAAACAGCGTTTGGAGTGGCTTTTAACGGTTTTAACCGCCCTCTGCTCTTAACTGCATTTATTTGAAATGGATTGGGGTTAGAGGCGTTTAGGTCTCGGCTCCGCAATTTTTATGGTTCCGTAGAAAAAGCAGAAACTCTTGTAGTTTCGTCGTGTCCGTCAGTCATCGCTATTTTTACTCGCTCGTTTATGCATCTTATACCTTATTATGTATTAAAATGTAAAGTATAAACTAATTCAAAACTTCATCGTTATTCAAGTATATTCCTAAAAAATAAATCTGGAACTAAATTGACCTAATAAAATTGGGTCCTTGTGACACCTCCAAGATGCTTGCACAGTTCTCACTTTGTATAACTATATGCTGATGATGAAGACGATGATGTAAATTGACAAAAAAAGTAAGAAAAATGAAATCCCCGCACGATCGGAAGTTTCCGTCCGTATAAATGTGAAGGGTGCGTGGGAGCTATTTTCAGGAACATTGTAAACAGCTTTACTGAATCGTTTTCCACGTAATGCTGCTGATTCACCATGGTATTATAGCAGCAGTATCTTATCGACCACCGTTTTATTAAACAATACAAAACCTGTATAATCGTATAGAGCAAATTATTTTTAAAAATAATTTGCAGGTTTATTCTTGTATTTAATTTTACGTTACTTTTTGGAATTGTCTCGAGCAATAAGCGTGCAAAAATGTTTATTTTTTGGAATAGGCGATACGTTTGTCGGTTGCTTATCAAACGATTGTGCTTATTTGAAACTCCTGTGCCAATTTATTTTCAACATAATAAAAAAATAATAATATTTATAATTTGGTTTTCTAAAAACAATAATAATATTTTAGAAAAAAATATGGTTTCTCACTTTTTCTTGAAAATCTTCTTGAAAAAATTTATTATAAAGTTGGCGCTTTGATAATGCACATTTACCTTTTCGCTTTGGCCGTCGTTATTCAGACAATCAATATTAATTTTTAGGTGCAGTAGAGCTCCTCGTGGAAGAGTTCGTCCATGAATAACGATGTTTTGTAAAACAAAGTCACTAAATAAATGTACATTTGCCGCGTCCACCTTCCACGGTTGACCAGCGGACTGACTAGTCACGAAGACTAACTCACTAGACAGACAATAATCTCAGTACAGAGTACTAAAAAAACCGACCTCAAAAGTACGTGGAATTACGGCTATTTGCTAAGTTTTATTGAAATATCCCCTGATTCGCCACTCTACAGGACTTGACGCTGGAGATAATGAAAATAGATTCTCACTACGACACAAAGTATATTGAGAGAAAAACGCCTTGAATGGGAGAAATAGCAAAATCAACCATTAAAGTAATTGCTCCTAAATTAAAGTTAGGCGCTATTCATAAAAATGAATCTTCATGCGTGAACGGCCACTCTACAAGGTGGATGATTTTCTTCAAAATGAAATGGGAGCACTATGCAAGTACCCCCTTTCGAACAAAAAAAGAATCATGAAAATCGGTTCACAAATACCGGAGTTAGTTATCGCGTAACATACATACAAAAAAAAAAGTACATACAGTCGAATTGAGAACCTCCTCCTTTTCTGAAGTCGGTTAAAAATTCAAAATTAGATGTTCTTTTGCCCAAAAAAAAATGAGGGCAGTTCTGATGAGAGAAAATAACTCCTTGACGTCATACATACAATTTGTGGAAACAGATCATACACTATTGCTAGAATCATTAGGGGCATTCAATATTAGAACATCATGCCAGATAAAGTGAGCGTGTGACTGTTTTAACAATAACAAGTTGTATTTTTCTTTTATTGAGGAACAAACAGTTTTTCACATTCTTTTTTTTCTTCTTCCTGTCCTTATTCCACGCTAGGTGGGGTCGGCATAACATTTATTTTTCTTCCACTCTCCCCTACCAACCGTCATTTTCATACTCATACCTTTCTTATCCACGTCATCTTTCACACAACCCATTCATTCTTTCTTTCGCCTTCCTTTCCATTTATATCCCATATTTCACATCTACCTGCCTTCTTCCCTCCGCATGAAATGTCCATACCAGCTAACCTGTTACTCCTCATCTTTTCCCTCACTGGTGCCACTTTCAAAGTTCCCCTGGCGTACTCATTGCTTATCTTATACTTTCTCGCCACTCCACACATCCATCTCAACGTTCGCATTTCCGTTGCATGCATACTTCGTTCACCATTGTGAAATAAAACATTTAATTTAATACTAAACCCATACTTCCCTCTACTTACAAAAACCTCCACGTCGAAGAAGGTTCACAACCCCTGGAAAACGTGTCAAGTCCACAACCCGCATTGAGCCAGCGTGGCGGATTATGGCTTAAAACTGAGAAAAGACCCATGCACAGCAGTGAAACTTATAAATGGGTTGAAGATGGGTAAGTGAGAATATAAATCCGCCTTAAAATTAGATTTAGCTAATGTAATTGTTAAATCTCTGCAAAGAAGAGACAAATATATTATTTTAATTTCACTAAATGGCCAATTAACAAACCTTTTTAACTGAAACTGTTGCTACTTTGACGTATCTTACTAAATTTAACGCTAAAAAGATCTTTTATAAGTTCTTTCATACTTTCTTAGTAACTGAAAAAATAATGTTTTTTAACAGAAAATTGACGTGTACAATATTATGCAAAGCTTTGTATAAATATGCAAGCTCAACTAGGGAACGACGTTGCTGTAATGGAATAATATTCTACAACTTAGAGATGACTCTAGTCTATATGATTATGATGCATTCTACTGTCCAGAGCATTGACGAATTTACGCTGTATCCTTTCTATTTTATTTTGGTGTACATTTTGGTATGGGTTCCATTCAATTCATGCAAATTCTAACCTGCTACACACAGACTGCTACATTAAAAAGTAGTTTGTAGGTGGACGAGTCCTTAAAAGCTGTACTCATTCGTGCATACATGCTCGCTGGCAGACTCGCCAGATACACAGCTGCAGTGAAGATGACGCTCTTTAGAACTTACTACAGACCACTATTCGCTGGTTCTCTACGTACGAGCATAACTCAAGGAGACTGCTAATCTCCATATTATATATTCGTCAAGGTAAATTACCAATATTTTGTTATTTGTCTGCGCTATTTTTGCCTTCAGTTCGTTGTCAACAGTGTGTTTTTCCGTTCGACGATTTCTTCCGATCTTCAATTCAGAACGCAGTTAAAGTGCTGTAAATGATATTATATTTTATGACAGTATCATATACTAGCTAGGCGCATAGTTAGAATACAGGCCTTAACGCATTTTAGCGATAATTGCGCAGGGTGCAATTTTCGTAACGGATTATTGTGCAAGTACGTAGTTACCTCAATATTGGATGTCTAGGTATCCACAACTAGATATCCGATATTGGGGTACCTGATTGTTGTTTAACTGATTTTAGTTTAGATGGCGGATCGTTAAAAAAGATGACCGTTTAGATTTTTTTGCCTACTGCTAAATACATGCCCTGGTTAATAGATGGTTAATACTGCATATCCAATATTCAATAGTTATACCCTGTACGGGATATCCATTGTTAGGTCCTATATGCTCTAAGTTATTAGCTTAGAGCATATAGAACTTATTAGAATACATGTGAAAACATCGTTGATTTTTCTAATTAAAACAAAATAATTATATAACAAATAAATGAAATAGATGTAAGTTTAATTCATTGTTAGTGTGAAGTCTTTAGATAGACAATGACTGTGACTGCAATAAATATAAATTTTTAAATATTATATTAGTGTTTTTTTTTCGATGGTTCAAAAAGTATCCGAAATTTGGTACGTCTCCCCTACTAATGAAAAGGGTCAAATGCCGTTTTATTTCTAGATGGCGCTGATCTTATAGCCTGGAAGTAGTTTGAATATCATTTCATTCTTTTTTAATATGAAATATAGGAAGTCAGTTTTTTATCCTTGTAGTATTATTATTCAAATATGGATCATGAGCTAAAATGAACTTTGGCATTTATACGTTGGACGGTGTGACCTCCTTTGACCGTCACCTTTCATCTCACCTCTTTGTGTCGCCTCTCACCGCTTGTATCCTATCATTTTTTTTATTTTACATGTACTTAAAATTTAAATTTGAATTGTTCCATTTTCCTTCACTTTCTCATTTTGTTTTCGTACCACGGTCACTCCCAGCTCGACCGCCACAACAGTCCAAGCTGTTCCAAATTCCATCGCGAATAATCGCTAAATCTGGTTCTTTACTACGGTTGTAATCATTTAATAAGTTAAATCATGTGTAATAATTTATAAATCTACAGCCTTCGTGTACCTAAATCTGTAATTCAGTTACTCGGCCCATTTAGGGGTAAGTGCCTTAATAATAAAGTGTAGGGAGTGTTTTATACTGTTGTACCTGTTGTTTTACATTTACCTTTTTATTGTTACAGCCTTTCTTTAAACTTTACTTCTTTAATAAATTTTGTGGACCGGAAGTTTCCCATTTCATTGCCGTGAACCTGTTCACGGCTAGTTAGGGTTACAACCCTTTCATACGTGTCAATGGATGGCATTGTGTTGTATTATTTATAAATTAACGCTTCCTAATATGGGTAGATGGCAAAAGTCAATCTACCGAATTCCATACCTTAGGGATATTCCCATGTTAGGTATGGTGTAAAAAATTCACTTAATGTTCCCGCTGTCTATTTGTTCTCATGGGAGGTTTATCTTGCGCTCATGTATCGATTATTGGTTAACATACTATAAGTAAAGTACATTGAAAGTTCATGGGCTTAATGCGGTTCAATTGTCTACTATCTTCGTGGAACTGCAAAGTTCGAGATGGCCGACGAACCAGTTTAGCGATCGTATCATACGAATGAGATATTTGACCTTCCTTTCTGTGTAGTTCATAGAGTAACTACGTTTCTATCGCTGTTTAACTCCATAACTTCGAGTTCCTGATACGACGTTAACTTTTCCCTTGTCTGAACTAAACAACTTCGCCTAGGTGTTTCTCTGCCTCTGGTAATATTTTTTTCATAATACCAACTAGTGGCGAAGCGTCCATATAACTCGATTTTCACCGGCTTGCCTAACATTTTCCACGTTTTATCGAATACTACATTTTGTGCTAAATTCTATGCGTAGAATAAGTTAATCAGTGAAATGAAGTATACTAGTACCTTGTGTGCTAATAAATTGCGTGTAAGTGTCGCCAAGGCGTTACTTTTTCTTATGGAAAGTGTTTTTTGTTTTGCTCTGGCTTTACTAACGACAATTTTTAGGCCTCGTCACGGACACCAAGTGACGAGAAGAACAATCGTGCGAGAGGTGGTAAGCGACACGCTTGTCCAAAGCAAATGCAGTCCCACTCAGAGCAAAGGTTTGAGCACAAAGGCTTGAGGCACTGTCACTGCGCCAGTCACCCTGAGACACAAGTTGACAAGTCCCACGTGACTGTAATTTCACCACCACCTTTACCCTTCAGAACCGGAACACATTTATTAGTTGTTAAGAATCCATATTGACATTTTCTGTACTATCGTTAGTTCAATTCAATTAGATTTCATTAATTAACTTGATTTGTATATGTGCACTATTGTGTACTATGGCTTATTATTATTTCTAATAATTATTAATAAAATAACATTCTTATGACTTATCATTCTCATTGTTTGGAAAACTGGCGATAAGTTTTCGAAGAGTAGTATAAAATGACATCTGATTGTATTTTCATACAAATACATTATTTGTAATGTTGAAAGAAATAAACTAAAACAAACAGTAACTCTCACATTACTGCTTGGCGGCAGAAATAAGTAAGGTGGCAGTACTACCCTGGACGAACTGTTTCACAAGAAGCTCTACTGCTACTAAAAACATACAGTACATGTATAGTTATTATTGTTATTCACTAACATTTGTTTAAAAAATTAAACCTAAAATAGACAATGATTACTCAAATTAGTATTACTAACTTAATACGGAATAACGCTAATAAAAAATATTAAAAAAAAAGAAAGAGATGATTATTATCGAACACTCAGAAAAAATTCCTTCGATCCGGCCGGATTCGAACCGACGTCTTCCAGCAAACCGTACCTGACGCTATACCAACTAAGCAACGGAACGAACCAGCGGACCTCACGAATTTTTCTATGTGCTTGCGTCGTGTCTTTGTATTTGGTTTTTCAAAGACCTTTTAGTCGTAGCGCCGTCTAAATAACAAACTAGTGGAGTAATTTCGCAAAAAATAATTGAATATCAATTCAATAAAACTTTAAAAGAAAGAAATACATAAAGTAACATTGACATACAATTATATGGACGACGGGTCTAATACAAAAACCACGAAAAAAATGCCCCAAGTCAACCTATTTAAGCGTAGTGACATGTAAAGGAATATGAATAAGCTAAAATGTTGAATTTAAATTGTAATGTAATCGCAGTACTGTCTAATTTTGCTTGCTTCGCTGTCAATCGAACAAACGAAGACTAAAGCGTGAATGACGCTCTGTATACGATTTTAACGCCCTATAAGTTCGGACACTTTTTAGCGCGGACCCGACGTCCATATAATTGTAAGGCAATGTAAAGTAACGACATATACAAATGCTTAAAACTGTTGTGCGTGATAACCCTGTGATATATTCCCAAAGTGATGACTTAACCATTTCGCTAGAACGTTATGCGGAACCGTTGATTGGCTGAGGGACAATTTCTTCTGTTTATCGTGGAATATTCTCGACGCGCCCACGAGTTACCCTTCCAAACAAAATGTAACTGGTGACTGCTGGCTTCTGCACCAGCCAGAGTAGTCTGTATCCCATTTTTTCTCACCCAAGAGGCTTGGTTTCGGTTCCCAAAGAACCAAACATTAATCCGACATTCTTGGAATCCAACATAATTTTTGAAAGGGGTAGTCTTAGAGTTTTCTTCTTCTTGTTGTGTCGATGGCATTAACTATGCTTGCCGCCGTGGTCAATGGATTTGTCAATCGGCGTAAGGTACACGCCAAAGGTACGGACAACGGCACATCAGATTACACATTTTTGTTCGAAAATCGCCTCCATTGCAACGGAACAAGATACGTCAATGTGTAGCTTGTTGTGCTGGCGTGTGTACAAGAAAAAGGAATGGTACAACGTGCGGGGAGGCTCCTCTCGTGCATCCCTTAGAGTATTTAAAAAACCTAAGTGTAGTGAATAAATTTGCAACACTGCACCGAAGTGGAACTGTTATAACTATTTAAAATCTACATAAGATGTTATCTCGCACCCCAACTAGCAACTAAAAGTACTAGCAGGTGTTACATATACCGCGCCAAATGCCCCGGTATTCACGGGCCATATGGTGGTAATCCTACTAGTCTTGCCTACCCTACGCTCCGAGCGAAGTGTAGGCATTTATGCGTCGAACAGGCGGGGACAGCCCTACTTGGGAACCCCCGACTTCCGCATTATGCTAACGATTTGACCTACCGCCTCTGAAGCAGAGGGTCGTGGTTTCGAATCCGGGTGTGCACCTCAGCGTTTCGGAATTTGAAATGTACCCTGAGCTTTGCCGTGGAGGAAATCATCATGAGGAAACTTGCACACATCTGCTAAGCAATTTAATCATTTTGTTTGAAGAACGCAATCCGTATTTGGCCTGTGTAAGACTCAACCTAACCCAAGCCCTCTCGTTGTGATAGGAGACCTTTGCCTAGCAGTGGGGCTATGTATAGTAATAACTATTATTATTAATTATGTGCTGTAATGGGTGAAGCGAAGCCAGGGTGAAGAAAGATGCCTCCGAAGAATCTCCAAATGCAAATTCGGCTTATAATTACGTAGTTATATGATTGACATAAGAGACATAATCGCACTCATCCTCGTCCTTGATTCTGCTCACCGTCCCACTAGGTGGAAACGGCAGCCGGCGATCGCTAATTAGGAACGACGATTCTACGAGCTTTCATCCTAGTATCCGGAGTGCCACTCATAAGGTGGATTCACAATGCACAAATTCTGGTAATATATTGCCGCAATTTATCGCGTTGCGCGACATGAACTTGAGTTGACCAATTAGGAGCTGCGACCACAACTCCTGATTTGGTCAACTCAAGTTTTTTACTCAACATTTCGATAGCGCGTTCTATTTGATCCCAACGCCATCTAGCGACAAGGCGAGGTTACTAACATTTGTTGGGTTGTGGTGTTAAAGTGCTTAATATGCTTAATACATGAGTGATAATATTGACGAAGCCTAGTAGTGACCTTTAGAAATTTATCTTTTTAACGAGTGAAGCGAGCTGGAGTACCATACTCAGGAAGTGGTAAAATTTTTCCTTTGTTATAAAACTTAAGTTTACGGAAATGGGAAGGAAGGAAATATAAGGACTAATTAATTGATGCATACATTTTTCTTTACAATTATTCTTCTTTTACAATTTTTTATTATTTACTTTAAATTATGGCGTATACATGATTATGACATATAATAAATCATAAATCAATGAACTTTAATTTATCACTTTATTGTCTAATTATTGTTTTTACATTTAGTCTTAATCTATCAGTGTATTATTTGATTATTGTATTTGCATGCTTTTATTTAAGAAGGCCGAATAGGTTTAAGTGCTGATTTAATTTTTACCTTCAACATGTATAACGTACCGTACCCTATTTGAAGCAAATAAATGAATTATTATATTATTATAGATATTATTATTTCCCCTTTTCATAGCTATTAAATTGTGTATTACACATATTATAAACAATTAATTAGGTACACTCCAACCACATTGCCTTTATTGACACCGTTTCATAGCAACCGTTGCCGCCAATATTGAACAGGCCTGTGTTTCAGTATTTTCACTATTCATTGTTCAGGAAACAACTGCTGTCATAACTGCTGCTATAACTGCTGCTTTAAACACACAAAACCAGTTCAAATGAACCTCGTAAATATTTGGATTATTTTTAAAAAACGCCAAGTTCTAGCATCCGGTAACCAGAAGGTTGACAGCTACTTCCGCCTAAGACTAAACTTAGCCAACCAAAGAACCCCAGGAGGCGGGCTTTGCTTACAATACAGTAAACAACACATCACAACTACGTAATCTATTCTTGGATTTGAAAGAAATAAAAGGAATGTATACAGCACAATACATGTGTACGAGTACAATATTACGATTTTATTACTAAAGGCGTATTGAACTGAAAAGGGCCCAACTCAGCAAATACTGATGCGGAGCTACAGCGCCGGTTCTCAGTGAACGCTTTTCCAAATGGCCAATTCAAAAGATTAAACAAATAAAAATAAAAGAAAGTAAAAATGTGGAGGCGAATTTAGTACTTACAACTACAACATTACTATTAATGTAGAATTATAGCTTGACTTAAGTTTAAGGAAATTAATGTTCTTACACTAGCGTCACAGTACATCTATGAAAATGTAATTTATGTTAAGAGGGATATTAATCTCTTTATGAAAAATAGTGACAGACATAACATTAATATGACGAATAAAAATAAACTAGCTGTTCTTGATAGTCGTCTTCACAAAGTCAAAAAATCATTTAAGGGTCAATGTAATGTATACGCTTCGGTAACAAGATTCCGGTTGATATACAAAATTTGCCATTCACGAGTTTAAAACTATAATGAAACAAAAACTTTTTGCTAAAGATTTTTTATACAACTTCTACGTACTTGAATGACAAAAATCCGTGGTAGTAACCCGTTTAGCTCATGGAGGTAGTCTCGATCTTTGATGTTTAAAAACAAAAATAAAATATATGGTAAATGTTGAATGTGTACATATGTTATTTACAAAGAACAACCCCTAGAGTTTCTTGCTCATTCTCCTCGGGGGAATCTGCCTTACGAATGAGCGGTAGAGTTAACCATTGTGACGATTTCAAGTGTAATAATGCTTACCTATGAAATAAAGATTATTTTGAATTTGATTGATTTTTAGGCCTACTGCATTTTCAATTTTACTCTGTCTTCTTGGATTTTGGGTTTCTGGGTGCGTTACAGTAATAAAATGGCTCCAGACGTGTTTTGTAGCATTAAGGGCTCTTACACATAAACACGGTACGACGCCGCGTACACCCCTAGGGCTCTTACATACATTGTCGTAGCACGACGTCGCGTCGCCGCTCGTACCGTATTTTTTTTATAACGCACACAATCAACATAGCCCCGCACTAGGGAAACCCTGTGTCGCGGATGCCATGGACACACATACAGACAACCACAAATTACACCCAAACTCACGAGAGAAATAAATGTAGGCGAATGAAGTAAATCGAACCTGGGACCTCTGCATGGCAGTCCGACATGGTAATCGTTCGGCCACGGAGGCAGTTTATATGAATAGAACCCGGGAATGCGGCACGACGCGACGTCGTACCGTGTTTATGTGTAAGAGCCCTAACATGTGCACTAATGGCGGTATGTTGTTCCAAATTTTTGCCGTGGAGTATTTAAAACTGCCATTAAATATGCTAATGTTAAATGCTAAATGCTAAGTTTAATGTTTTGGAACGCAGAGTGGAAATCTACAGGTGCGTCCTCTTTTAGTCCATATGAGACGTTCACTGAGGTAAAAAGGATTTTTGCTTTTTATAACTCCAAATACGAAGGTGGCTAAATGGGGATAACCTTCGCAAAGACATGTTAGCAATTTTAACCTCAATACATGCAGCCGTAGACGCATACCACACCTAGAGGTGTCGGTGATGATTTTATACCGATTTATCGGATATCGAAGTTATAACAGGTAAAAGAACTAATATTAATTGCTATTTCGGTAACTACTCTAGCAAACCATAAAGTTTTTAATGCCTGGGTCTGTCATTTAAAAAAATAAACAACTCCAAAAATACGTCACGACAATCGTGAGTGTTATTGTTTGGGCTGGTGATTTCGGTGTTTATTTATTGAAAACATACCGTAAGTAGCGTTTTTTACGTTTACCCTGAATATAAATGTTTATAAACTATACTTTAAGGAGTCATTTCATGGTAAGCATGCAGGATTTGCGGTGTATTACTGCATTTTATTTGAGATGTTTTTGTTGGTAGTACGGAGGGTATTTATTTAGCAATGCAGAATAATAATTTTATTTATAAAAACTTGTATTTAAACTGAATCCTTTTCTAATTTGCGAAACCTAATAGCCGCCATTTTGCGGTAGGAGGAGCGCATCGCGTGAGCGGCTGAAACGGGGATATATGACTTCGTGGGGTATACGAAAACAAAATCGAGCACGATAGCATAGTTTAATCTAGAGAGTACCAAGGAATCAGAAAGGCGTATGCGGAGCTGCTAGCTAAGAAATTAACGCATCTTATATACTATTTTAAGAAGAAAAGAACAATGTGGAGTAACATCTAGTACGTTTTTATTTTTTTGTTTTGTTTGATTTTCAGTCTTCATTGACTACATGCATAGTGTAAGCGCAAGCAGCGCAATTCTTTTTTGATCATGTTTCATTTCTTTCTATAATACCTAGTCCGTCACTAGAAATCAATCGTGCGCCTGGTGGCATAAGCGATACGCCTATACGTCACAATTGCAGTGCCAACCAGAGCTTTAAATCGCAAAGATCTTAGGGGTACTGCTACTGCGCCCGTCACCCAGAGACATAAGTAGACGAGACCCATAAGCCTGTAATCCATAAATAAATATAAACCATTCCAAACCGAAACGCAATCATGCGCACAATTAGTGGTTGGCGGCAGAAATTGTTAAGGTGGCAGTACTTCCTTGGACGACCTCTTTCACATGGAGCTCTAGTGCTAGGTACTTCAATTCCTGCTCTTGACTCGGTAGGATTGTGACATTATTATGAAATTGAAATGAAATGCTGAACAATACTAAATATGATGCACTCTTGTCCAACCCCAAACACAACAATAAACACGTTTAATGTTTGGCGTTACCTTTTAAACAATTATTTACCGCTTCAATTCTGTAATGTGACGACACGCGCTACGCAATGAGAGTGCACCACGAGATTATGCGAATGAGTGCGTCCGTAAACGGCGCGCGGCGGCCGTACACACATACAAGCCGCGCTGCTACCTGTGTATGGATTTACCATACTTGTCTCATTATACTATAATAGTAATAAGTTATTATTCCAAAAAGCCTTTCAATAGGTAAAGAACATTTATGTGAAAGTTAGGTAAGTATTAAGTATAACATGTTACCTGAGTCGGTGCTTATAATGTACAGCCACTGACTTAACTAGAATTCTCTGAGCTTTAGTCAGCAGCAACAAATAACATCTAGAGGATGCTATACTTACGTGCTTACGTGTACGTTACTTACATGCTTGAAATGTTGGTACTATACAATGGAATTTCCAAGGAACAAGATAAAAAGTCTAATATCAAAAAAGTTAAGGAAATTCAATCAAAATAAAATTTAAAATTGTAATAGCCGAATAAATTGGTAACGTCATATGCCGTACCGCATGTGTTTGTGTGTGAGCAAGTGCGTGTGCGTGTGTGCGTGTATGCCTTGAAATGAGTGAGAATGTATTTTTGAAGAACAGTATTCACAGGAATGGCTCTGCTTAACGCAACCGGTTGAAAGAGAGCTTGGGGACTTCCTAAGGGTTGTAAATCTTCTTTAATATACTTAGAATGTTTACTATTAGCGCCAGATCTAACAAAAGAGCTGCTAATGTTTATGAATGTTTGTAACTTGAAAGTAAAAGTTAGGTTAATGCCGCCACGATAATGGACACAAACATAAAACAAGGAAAGTCACTATAATATTATCCTTCACAAATCTTGAAACTGCGAATCATAAAAAAACTTTAGTAGTGTTAAACGTAAGGTTTGTGGTTAACAGCGAATGTTTATAGGGTCACTAAACATTCGCAAAAACATTTTAGAGGAAACGGTAACGGTTGGTTCATTTTAGTAGTGTTAAAATTAATTCTTAAATTGAATATTGTGAAAACCAAGACCATGATCAACATTCCTGAAGTCACAAACTACCAGCTTCCAGTCGAGAAAGTGACCGAATACATATACTTGGGGCATAAGGTTACACTGGGCTTTGAGAATCAAACAGCGGAAGTAGAACAAGGATCGCTCAGGCGTTGGCTGCATTCGGTGCCAACAAACAAACGCTACGTGGCCAAATACCCCTACATCCCAAAGTCTTCGAACAGTGCGTCATGCCCGTGCTCATCCATGGTTCGGAAACCATGACTTTTACAAAGAAGTCCGCCGAGTAGTTCCGATTCGCGCAAGATCGCAAAAGAGGACCAAGGTTGAAGATGTCATGGCGAAGAAAAGGTGGGTGTGGGCGGGGCACATTTCGAGAATGGACGAGAGGCGCTGAACAAGGCGAGCACTTGAGTGGAGACCTAGAGCGTACATCAGAGGGCACGGCAGACCATCGCAGCGCTGGATAGACGACATCCGACGACACGGAGGTCGGGGCTGGATGTGTCGGGTACAAGATTGCCAAAAGTCGAAAACAAGGGAAGAGGCCTACATCCAAGATTGCATTACAAAACGGCCGCCATGATGATGATGATAACTGTTCAGCAGCTACGATAACGCTTCAATTTTATGGTAGCCCAGTTCCTAGTGTTCATGATTCAGACTACGATAGTACGGGGTACCTCATTTCACCATATGGATCTCAAAGCAAAACAACTACGCGCTTTACAGTACGATTTCTAAGTTTTTTGTGTATAAGTACCGCCTACTACTTCTCCGTAGAGAAATATTAACAACATACAGACAAATTCAGTGATTTATATTGAATCAATTTAAGCACTATTTATGTTACTGTCCATAAACACGTTACATTATAAGACTTTAATTTTTATTCACTCAGTTATTGACTAAGTACAGGTTTCTGTGGGCTTTATCGTTGAAAATTCCATATCATCAATACCTAATATTGCAAGTTGCGACGATTTGGCTTTATATTAAAATTTCAATCCATACGCTGCCATCTAGCGGTTAATAGCTGAACCACGACGAATCCGCGATGTTTACATAGTCCTCCAAAAAACAAGTGATCATAATACAGAGGTATAAGCTAACTTTTGTTTCTTGTAACAAAAAAATGATTACGAGAAACAGAAAAATGAAAATTCATTAAAATTACATAAAATACAACTTAATGATGATATGAAACACCACTACAGATAATATTACAAATGCGACCATCATTTTTGCACTCCAAAGTAGCGAAATAAGGCATTTTTCTAATATTTTCGAGGTTTTGCGCGAGATAATTGACACGACCTTAACGAACAAAACGAAAATTGCGAACTGAGCTCAAGTTTCCGGAACTCTCAAACTGTTGGCACACGTAGCATGCAAACTGCCGCTCTCTACTCTATTTATTGTAATTCCCTTTTGTTTTTCCGATGTTTCGGAACCGTTACATGCTCCATGGTCACGGCTTGTCTGACCACTTACAGACGCTGACAGCTTTAAAAACAACCTTATTTATCTACATTTCTTTGCTGTTCTCTATCGACAATTACATTAATCTCCATTAACCTACCAACAAGTGAACGTCGGGGTTCATCTCTAGGTCAATGTTCATCTCGATTACTTGTGGTGTTACCACAGTCGCTCTTTTTTCTGACATATTTTTGTCAACAGCGAAAGAGGTTAGTTTGTTCTTAAAGCCAGTCAACCCGTGACCATGGGGCGTGTAACCGCTCCGATATGTCGGGAAAACACAAAGAAATCATGGTGTGGTAAGGAACCTGCATCGAGTATATAACCAGAAATAGAGACGAAATGTCATTTAATTTGTTTGAAAACTATTCTGCCAAATCATTACAGTGACAACTGCGCTCCGATTGGCCAGCCCGAATTCGAAACAATTGACGGGTGTCGTCAATTGTTTCACTTCAAATCGACCAGTTTAACTTGAGCTTTGCTACATAGGACGAAAATTGAAAAATTACATATTAAATATTTAATTACCGATGAAATGTGATTCCGTTTGTTTTGTAATTAGATGTTTTGCTGTTTTTCCCACACCACTGAATGGAACAGCCCCCATTATTAGAGATATTATCTTTATTACAATAAATACAGAATATTTTTGGAATATACGGAGACACACACAGGTCAGTTGTCGGCGCTGTATTATTTCACCTTTCTAATTTGTGATTTCAGCGTAAACGAGAGTTGATATTTAAAAGTGATATATAGGCCTGTTTACCCGATGAGTTGCAGGGATGGATGGCCCTTGTTTTGTCTCTTTGCGTTATATACTAGTTGGGAACCTGTAATGAATGATAATCATGTATGTATTACGAGAGTTACTAATGTTCTTTTATTAGACCATTTTATTTTATGGCCAGTCATACAGAGAAAGCACTCGTCAAAAAGATTACAAAATTGTCTGAGTAAGTTCGCGAGGTACATAACTGTAGCATTCAGTCCAATGTTCAGCAGTAGCCAATTAAACTGTTGAACTGATGAACAAACCCAAGTCAACGAAATAGTTGCTCCCAGTAAACTGTCAGATGTTACAGACATAGTTTAGCTAGATTTAATCTAGTTCAGACAGGACTGCACTAGTTGAGACACAAGTTAATTTCTTCGTATTGTAAATTATTTGTGGATTCCGTGTTGTACGATGGTTATAAAATACAAAGTCAACTTACGGGCAGTTGGGAGAATTACTTACTTAAATATTTTGATCACTTGGCATTGGATGAAAACGTCTCGAGTTCGAAACAATTAGAAACTTTTTTGCATTACACTCACAACACTAAGGATCGTATTCCAGAACTCTACTCAATGCTCAAGTCAGGACTTGAGTATGATTTTAAGCACTGGAAATACGACCCTAATGGCAAGGACTTGAGTATGATTTCCAGTGCTTGAAATCATACTCAAGTCCTGACTTGAGCATTGAGTAGAGTTCTGGAATACGACCCTAAGATCGTTTGCGCACAACGTTCGTCTCGTATCAGGACCCTGATTCGGAACTCTCCGATACTTTAACCGAATCGTTCGATAGCATTACCGCCAACACATTATAGCCGACTTCCAATAGACTCTCGTTAGTAATCTCTTATTTACCACCCTAAAATACAAAATATACTATAAATTTCGTAAATGGCAAATGTTGAATATCAACTGGAATCTTTTTTTTTATAATATCAAGTGACAGGACGAACGAGTCGTGCGCCTGATGGTAAGCTACACGCCTGTCTATAACAGTTGCAGTGCCACTCAGAGCTTTAAATCGCAAAGATCTGAGGAACACTGCCATTGCGCCTGCTACCCTGACACATAAGTTGACAAGTTCCATGTACCTGATTCAAAACCGGAACTCAGTAATGCTGACATTACTACTTGGCGGCAGAAATCAGCAAGAATGCCGCTTAAATGGATATGACTTTGGGAGGACGATTACCAAAAACAGCCAGTATATTTCAAATTTAATGTTATGTCTATACTAAATACCAATTAGTACACGTTATTTGTGAAAACGATACTCTCTAATGTTCTTAATAACGTGCGAAAGTACGAGTATTAACGTTAACGTATCGTGGTAGAAGTCACCTTAACGGACCGGAACCCGAGGGGATTTGTAAACTTTTAAATAATCTGAAGTAATGAAACATATTTTTTTTTTCAAAGAGTATAAAAAACGTAATTATATAAATTCTAACCAGAACCGTCACTTTCAGAATCCAATCCGAGTCGCCAAACGTAGCATTAGCTTTGGCCAAAAAAATACAGAGTAAATTAATAAAAAGAATTAACAAAACTACACCAAAATTCAGACGTAAATAAATATTCACCGAAACTCGACCGGACACAAGCGTCTGACATAGAATGTTTAATAGATGTAAACCAAAATGACAAAAAGGTGACATGCTTCTGGCGTGAAGAGTAGATAACAATAATCGGGTGTAAGTTAAAATTTCACTTTATAAAGGATCGTTTTTATGGATATTGAATGATAAATGAACATATTTTTTTATTTAAAAAAAATAAGGGCTGCTGTCCCCAAAGTTGTAAACGTGAATTGTATCTTTCGTATACAACTTAAGGTTCCTTCCTTGTTCCTAATTATTATTACCCAAATTATATTGGATAAGTTTATAGCATTACAAAGATGCCCTGTAAAACGAGGTAAAAATATTGTTTATGAATAGACTAGAATACTATTCTGACGGCCTCGGTGGCCCAGCGGTTAACTATGGGCACTACATGAGGAGGACCCGGTTTCGATTCTCGGTTGAACTATTCTCTATCTGATACTTATACTACAGGGAATTTCCTAGCTTAAAACCGATTCGATAAGATCTGGACACATTGGAGGACGTCCGATATTACGTCTCTGGACCAAAATCACTTCACCAAAAGGGGCTGGTGACTCTTTTATTTTCTCTAATTGACTAACATAGTTTTAAGTTTTTAATAGTCTCTAACAAAATGGATCAAAGGCAAATGGAAGTTGATTGATTGATTGGTTGATTGATGAGTGACATAGTCAAAATCGAGGCGTTACCCTCGTTCAAAAGGTACGGTGCACGTTTTTTTTGTAGTATAAATTACATAATTATAGAACCGTTCACACGGTATTTGTCCTGCGAAAAAACGCACCCAGCTCTATAGCTGGGTTAAATGTATAGACGTTTATCGAATACGCAATGGACTTGTCTATCAAATCGAATGAACTTTATCGTATTCGGTGTGCAAGGGCTCATAGTATTAATGCATTTCTTTCACACGGCGCGAAGTCATGCGTTTTTTGTCGAATAGTCACCGAACACGCGTGGTCTAGCATCTCCACACGTTTTAATAAATTGTCAAAACTATCTTCGGACATACGAAAGTAATTGAAAAATTGTTTTCATAATTTCTTAGACTTTTGTACAATTTTTCAAATGTGTTTGTACGCACTGCTTCTTGATTCATCGGATGAACACAATACCTTCTGTTCTTACGGCGGCACAGGCGTTGGCGTCTTTTACGCCAACATAAAAGTGCAACAATACGTGGATCCATCACAAATGTGTTCTCAGGGCGATTGCTGTGCGAATACTGCAGCTATCCGTTTTTTAAACTCATGAAAATATATTGTGCACACCCTGCTGTCTGCTCGTTTACAAACGAATACGTTCGAATCGAAAAACGTGCAGGACAATGTCGTGTAAACCAAGGCTTAGGTGGGTGAGGTCAGCGTAAGACCCAACAGCGTGTGCAATGACCTTTTCCGCTGGCACTGCAATTTCGTTTGACCTTAACGTTAATGCCATACAAGACGCTTCACACAAACGTAGCAACACGACTTCTATGTGTGCGCGCCCGCTACGCATCTGTAAGACCGCACACATTAGCATAATCTCGCGGTGCACCAGCGTTGCACAACGCGGGTCAGCGCACGCGCACTTTATTATAGAATTGAACCATTCGATCGGTCTTTAAAAAATGTCTTCAAATATTAGACTTATGAAGTTTATTGGCTATCACGATCTTTTACTATCATGATATTCATTTTTTTTGTGAAATTACTCCACGATTACTATGTTATAATTATTAATATTCATAACATTTATTTATGACAATTTATTCGATCCCGCTGGATTCGAACCAGTGTCTTAAGCATACCAGGCCGACGCTCTCCCTACTAAGCTACAGAACTAACCAGCAGACACAACAAAATTTTCTATGTGCTTATTGGACTTTGTTTTTGTTTTTTAACGGTGAAATCTATGAAAGTTTTTCTTCACTCAGCCAGATACCTTTACAGCTACCAGCGGCTGACTATTACGATCTTTGTATTAATAATTATAACAAATATTAAACTTGTTTATCAGTTTATCAGTTGTTTGAACAAAGAGTGCTCAGAGTGCTCAAAGAGCAAAGAGTGAGAGTCCTCAAATTCAGGATTGTGATATTACTTCATCGCTTCCGTCTTGCAAAGTGGCAAGTACATCTTCGTTTTAACTCTGTAATGCATTGACCTACAATAATGTATCATAATAAATTACAAAGTGAGTCAAATTGTCAACTGAGCCTGTTACCAACACTTACTACGGAATTGCATTTTCAAGCCCCATGTCATTAAGAAAAGCATCGTATGGGATGGGTTACAATCCGGCAGTCGTCGGCAATCAGCCCTCGTCACTAAGTTGCCTGACATCTCATCAAATCCGTGAGGAGTATAACTTAACTGTAACTTGAGTGTTACTTGATTAAGTGGCGTCACTTTATGTCGGCAGACTTTTAATAAATACATGGTTTAGAACAGGAACTCTATTTACATCAACGAATAAGTTAGTTATAATTATGAAATAATTTAACCCGCTTTTATAAATTACTATAGACACATATGTTATTATAAAAAAGCAACATATTATACCCAGTTTAGTCTATTTACGTGCGTGTGAGTAAATGTATAATGTGCATAATGTTTGGCTAGGCACAATGATACTCGCCGGGCGGCGTCGTGGTGAATGTTCACTGATCCCACGGCGCCGACTCAACCGGCGAGAGGGAAACCCGGGGGGGTTTTAGTGGGGTAGGCCCTCCAGTCTGGAGGGAGAGTCCCCACATAACCCCTGAGTCTCCCTGGGCTCAGGGGTATCCATAAAGATTTCCCCCCCGTCAAAAAAAAAAAAAAAAGGCACAATGATACTTATCGACACCTCCTACGCAAAGTAGCGTATGTCGAAATTGCCAAGTTTACAGGGGAGCGTTTTAAAGTTCTGAATTCACTGTAATAAGCTTAAGACATAAATTTAGCATTTCTCAATTTTATTCGAGAACGAGTTTTAAAGTAACGAGCTTTGTCGTATAAAACCAAGAAATGTTAAAGTCATTTTAGTGAATTCAAAACTTTAAGCTCCCCTATAAGCTTGGTTATTTCGACATACGGTACTTTACGTAGTAGGGGTCCTTATTCTGTTACATGTCGACTTCTACACTGCCTGTGTTTTCACAAATAAATGTGTTATATGAATTATGAGTAACGTGTACACATAATTCACAATACCTAGTAGTTTACAGGGCTGTTAGATACATAGTAGTAGAACTTGGTGTGTGAAATCACCCTCATTAAAGCCTTCTGAATTCATATAAATCAAAAAGCTACTGTGTCGGTCTGATACGAGGACGCGAGCTCGTTTTGAGGATCGCTATCAGTTAAGATTTATTACAGAACATCAATATTATTATCTCTGTTATTGTATTCAGGCTATAATCAACATGTCAGAAACCGCTACATTAGTTTACTTTAGCTCCTTTCACAGTTTAATGACAAACGTCATTTTGCTTTGAGTATACGTCGCCGACATTAATAGAATCTTTGTCCTGCGGCAAAGTGTTACAAGGGCTGTTTTAAAAGTGGCTTCCAGAGTTTCTCTGAGAGACAAGGTTAAGGACCTTAACACTCTTATACTGCTGTCACGGTCAGAGAGGGGCAAGCGTTTCGGGTTTAAATTGGATTAAAACCCATTAACGCTCAAAATCGGACAAAAACTATTTACAACTTTGTTGTAAATCGAGTTTTGTTTAAACTGAACTATATCATTACAAAATGTTTATTGCTTTCTGATGTAGATGATTCGATTTGCCTTCTTGTTAAATTGAATCCGATTCAAGTAATTGAAAATCTCGTTGATACAAATCGTTATATCGTATACACTTGTACACTTAGTAGCGAGAATCCACAGGAATTACAATGTGGGTACTGTCTGGAGTTGCCTATTTTTGTCTAAGAAGCTTTATTACATAGAAATTTGTAAAAAGTATGGAATAATACCAAATTCCATGTTCGCCGTTTCTGCCCAAGATTTTGGAGCAAAAAACGTGGGTTAAAAAACTTTGGACAAAAAACCAGTTAAAACCCGGGCGAGTTGATAAAGTTTTTACCCATTGCCGATCTCTAGTCACGGTACATTTCATCCTTTTGGTGACCACATCTATGAAATTACTACTTTTCAGGAGATAGTTCTAAAAATTCTACGAACGAAATTAGTAGGTAACTTTTACGCCTTAATAAGATAGTTTTTTCAAGAACTAGCGAACGATACGTCCCATATCAAACAGCACCGCTTCCTGCATTTTTGCTGTAAACGACACAATAAAATAACAATGGTATCACTTTGATACAAACTTAAGTACCTCATCAACCTGTCTGTTACATAAAAAAAAATTAAAACCGAACTGTGATATGAAAAGTGGCGCTAGTGTTTATATATACAAGGGGCGCACCATAAGTTTCCGGAATGAATAAGAAAAAATCCTATAAATGGTCAGAAATGAATTTATTGTTTCTCAAAATATTCTCCATTAGCGTTAATGCACCTTTTCATACGAATGAAACAATTTTGAAAAATTTATGCCACTCCTCCGTGACAATCTCTGAAACATATTTTTCATACTCTTCGACAGCCTCTTCAGGTGATGGAAATCGTTGACCGCGTTACTGGTTCTCAATTTTTGGAAATAAATAAAAGTCACAAGTTGCCAGGTCGGCACTGTACGCGGGATGGCTCATAAGGTCAACGTTGTTCACCTTCAAAAATTCATTTGTCTGTCTGGCCGTATGAGAACTGGCATTATCGTGGTGCAAGATGATACGGCGTTTACGGTTATTTGTACGGTGTATGTCAATAACTTCCGGCAAGCAAATGGTCGTGTGCCTATCACTATTTACTGTAAAACGATTCTCCAAAGCAACAGTAGCCACGTGTCCAGTTTTATTAAAAAAAGAAGCAATCATCCGCTTAGAGACACTTTGCACGAGCGCCACTTTGGTTGGTTTCGGCTCATCTTGAAAGACCCATACGCTCGATTGCTGCTTTGTTTTGGGATCGTAACTATAAATCCATGTTTCGTCTCCTGCTACTATGTCCCACACCAAATTTGACGCCCCTTCATTTAATCTGGTAAGCATGGCATTGCACCAAGTGACGCGATCCGTTTTTTGAGCCTCCACCGAGAGCACAGCTTTTTCACACCCAAATGTTTGTGTAGTATTGATTGTATTTGACTCATGCCTATGCTTAAAGATGCCCGAATCTCATGGTATGTGACATGACTTAAAGTCGTACTACGTAAATCATACTACGAAAATTTTCACGAGTTAAATCCATGGTGATGTAGACAACCAATTTCTAAAATGACACCACAATGTGAAAACAGTCAGATGAAACAAACTGTATTCTATAGCCAAAAAGTTTCATTTTCAAATGTTGTAATTACTTTTTAAATATTGTTTATGTAAGTGGCCAGGTCCGGAAACTTATAGTGCGCCCTATGTAGTTAAGTGTTAGGATCGCATTAATCCTTAATCCGGCATTAAATTACTGAATTAGCACTTGAAAACGAGATGCATCTCAAAACTATGCCGTATTAATAAACTATGATAATCAACGACATCTAGGAGGATGTCATCTCAAGTTTTCAAGACTTTATTGCCGTGGACTTAGGATGAGGCGAGACGAGCACTAAGTTCGCTTGAGTCGCGTTTTTTGCGTTTCGTAGTTTACTCAGTAGCTTTTAAGCATTTGTACGGGTATTTGTGTCACAATAATCGAATGGATCCATTCAATTTGTAAAATACTACCGTGTGCCAATAAATATTTCCGTTACCTTCCTTCATCCCTCTCTCCATCCGCACAAGCACGTCACACAGTGCGGCCGAAGTTCGATCGTAGTTAAACGCGAGAATCGGTAGACTACTCATTATAATCATAATCCCAATCATTTATTCGTAAGTGTGAATGTTAACTAAACAATTGTATTGAATTGCATTGTAAACTGACATTAAAGAAAAATAGTAACATACAATAAAATAACATTATTTATAATTAAAATTTTTCCGATAAATAAAAAAAAAAGCGCTGGATTAGCCACACTTTTAGCCAAAACAAAAGAAAGACGTGCTCGGAGTGATGATGACATCGTCAGGTAGGTGATTGTATACGCGATGTAGGGTATACAATCGATGAAACCGAATGTCATGAAACAGATTACGCTCGTCTAGCCTCACCCTTAATAACGATAGAGTTCGACACGCTCAATGCTGATTGACGTTTATTCAACAGAAATTTTCCGACTCTCAAATTATGCGCACTCGATGAGGAATCGTTGATGTGCACTCAAGTGATATTTATTAATAGAAGACAATTGTTTTAAATAAGATCGCAAATGCAGGACTGGCATTTGAAATAATAATAATAAACTTTCGATGATTGTGCTAAACTGCAGCAAGATTGACGTACCTTAGAATGTTTTTGTGAAGATAATTGTTTGGCTCTGGATACTTAACTTTTAATAACAAAAATAATCCCGTTAACTTTGATTACCTATATAAAACATATCGTAATATAACTGGTGTCATAATGGATTCCAAGTTGTACTTCAAGAAACACATTGACAATATGGTGGCTAGGGCATATATGCAATTAGGTTTGATCACTATACTTGAAATAATCATGAAATGAAATTAAAAGAAAATTGAATGCCATATTAATTAAATCCTTCTGGACATTAGTAAGGCAGATTCCCCTTAGAAGAGTGAACTAGAAACTTTAAGGGTTACTCTTTGTAAATCAATATTTGTACACATTCATTATTTACAATATTTATTTTATTTCAAATATAGAATTACCTGCAAGAGTTAAATGCGCCACTACCACAACATAGGCTCAACTTACACTGGCGCAGGGTCCAAGCGTCGCGACGCGTCATGTTTTTCGCCTATAGCGTAGTCATATCTATTTTACCATTATTAAGGTACAAATTTGTGTTACATAAATATGGAGTCAAGTGTCGACGCGCGACGACGCGCGTCATCAGGCGTTGTAGTTGAAAAACAGGACGCGACGCGACACTTCGACTCTGCGCCAGTGTGAGTTGAGATTTTAAAGTTATTATTTTGCATTTATAAATGCTCATATATTACGAGAAGTGAATTTGCACAGAAAAAATGTCATTTGAGAGTATATTAAAAAAAGAAAAAAAATTATAATCTACGTCTGGAGATCCCTACCCATTTCCCATCTCAAGAAGAAGATTAGAAAGAAATTGTTAAAAGGTTTCCAAATAATGTAAGCTGTTTTGTATTTATGCATTGATATAGAATTAATATCAGTGATTTTGATTTAGGTGAATCTTTAACACTTCCTTTTAATTTTTGAAATAAATAAAATTACTGATATGACAGTAGTAATATTATCGATAATCATAAAATCACGTATAATATCAATAATACGTTTCTTTGTTTAAAACATGGTATAACAGAAGACGTAACAAGAGACTGTGCCAGTACTAACATGTTTCGCATATTAAACAATCATATATTAAACTACGAAAACAATAAAAATGTCACAAGAAATGTACTCATGTCATGTCACAATGTTACAAATTAAATTTGCCAAGAATGATTAAAATCAA
Source organism: Hyposmocoma kahamanoa (assembly GCF_003589595.1). NCBI lineage: Eukaryota > Metazoa > Arthropoda > Insecta > Lepidoptera > Cosmopterigidae > Hyposmocoma > Hyposmocoma kahamanoa. The sequence goes on along the minus strand of NW_020653733.1, from coordinate 584,243 downwards.
GATAAATTTTACATCTTATTTCCTGTCAAATAATTCATTTACTTATGTCATAAAAAATATTTTCATTTAACCACTTACTTAAGTTCGTTTTAAACAAACATGAGTCTATAGATAATTTAATCTCGAGCTGTTCACATGTTGGACACTGTCAGTTTTGTTTTAAGGAACTGATTATGCCTAGTAATGAGTCTTTTTAATCAAAATTAAATATAAAGTTATTTACCTATAAATGTATAGATGGAATTGCATTATCATGTAATATATTACAAGCTTTTTCTACTGCCGCACCCCTTAATGCTGCAGCGACGCATTTTTATCCATACTTAATTGTTTTCACTATCAATATTTTTATCAATTTCATTACATTACAATTCATGGGAATTATTCACTAAAACAATTGGCGAAACATTGATTTTGACATTTGATGTACTTCTCTTTGACAACCGGATACGGTTATCAAAGGGTACTACAAAAATGGCAAAATCAGTAGAGTTGGCATTTAAGATGACGTTACGTATTTTCAATTCCCGTGTTTGACACAAATCAATGTAATGCTATCTCTTTTGGCTTACGACGGCACGTGGTAGTTAAACAAAGACAAAAAAATGTTTATGGTTTCAACGTCTAAATGCATCATATACATAAAACGTCTGATTTATACTTAGAGGATGGAAAAAAATAAAAGTCTAAGGATTTATACATGTCAATTTAACATGTCCTTTGGTTTCCATAGTCTAAGACAACCATAGACAAAAAATACGATACTTCCTGAAGTTTTATTTTTAATTTTAGTGAAGCGATGTGCACTTTAGCCCCGATATTTATCAAGTCAACAGATTATATAACCAAGATTATACAAGTTGATAAATTTTGCTATCTGTCTAGTAAATTAAAATCAAATGAAATAAATTATAAATAATTATAATAAATTTGTATTGTTTATTTTAATGAGTCGTCGGATTCTTCTCCATATGAACCATTGACTTACAATTATATGGACGTCGGGTCCGCGCTAAAAAGTGTCCGAACTTATAGGGCGTTAAAATCGTATACAGAGCGTCATACACGCTTTAGTCTTCGTTTGTTCGACTGACAGCGAAGCAAGCAAAATTAGACAGTACTGCGATGACATTACAATTTAAATTCAACGTTTTAGCTTTTTCATATTCCTTTACATGTCACTACGTTTAAATAGGTTGACTTGGGACATTTTTTTCGTGGTTTTTGTATTAGACCCGTCGTCCATTTATTTGTAAGTCAATGATATGAACGGAAATCATCACCTGACTCCTCATTAACATGAATTTATTAATTCTTGAGCACACAAATTGTCAAACGTAACATCACGATCCCAATCAGACTGTATCTTCTTTTTTGATTGCTTTCACATTGACGATTTAAACTTCTTCATAAATAAAATCGATTGTTATAAAAAAATCTAATCGGAAACGCATCAGGACATCACTAATTGATTAGAATCCGAGCTGTCAAAAGGTAATTAAATGGCTGGACGGAGTATAAAACCCAAAAACCAAGTCGGCTACGAGCGTATAGCATAGCGGTTAGCCCGGTCTTGCATATTATATAGTCCCTGGTTTGAATCCACCCGCATCGAAAGAATTTTTCTTTGTGTTTGTTCGCTTACTTATTACAGAAATATTGTCGTCAGCTTAGAATAATAACGCATAGAAACCTAGTCCGCACACGCTAAGTGAGGCAAATTGAAGCGCTCCCAAAGGGCCTACACGAGCGGGCGGGCACCGCGAACAGATCAAGAATTTTAGCTAAAAATGAATAAATGTGCGGTAAATGAGTGTAAAAATGCGTCAGACAAGCATAAAATATATATCTATCTATGTGATGTTAGTATCTACTAACATCACATTCCACAAGGAAGTAACGCGTTTCAGCTTGTATTTTTATATAAATATTAACTAAAACCGAAAATTAACCTACTACTAAAACTAGCCTACATGAATTTGATTTTTGCCTCACTTGTGACAGTTCGTTTGATATGAAACTATCATTCTATGCGTTATTATTCTAAGATCGGCAGTAACTGTTTACACTTCGCCAAGTTTAAAGCCATCAATCTTCGTAAATGTCTATTGAACACCTTTGTCAAACATTGATTAGTTATTAGGGTCTTCGTACACAGGGCAACTTTAGTTAAATAATTGATGGGTGGTGCACACAATTGCACAGCATGATTAGGAGGATCGTGAAGTTCGGTAATAGTTTGATGGGTGATTAAGGGAAAATTATTTCTAAACACCTTAGTTTCTTGATGCAAATACGTTGTTCGATAGCTGTTTTAGTGATTAATGTGCTTTTCTAACCTAGAACTTTCTGGAATTTAGACTTCACACAATCTGTAGTTAATATTATTATGGCATTTTCAATACCGTACAGGCAATGAACCTTTTGGTTCATGCATCAACAATTTCCCATGACCACAAGCGATCTATAATATAGCGTCATAATTTCATTTTAACAAAACTGCTATATTTGTGCAACACTGACAACGAATCTGCTCATCGATGTCAATAACGTTTTAGGAAAAGATGTCTGGATAGTATTGGAAAGGTTTTTGTATGTGCATGCACTGAGTTGTTTGTAGTTGTTGTTTGTAAAACAGTGCAAAATACGACAAGGACTTCGTAAAGATGTAAGTAATTAGTTACAGTCTTAAATGTACTTCCGCCCAGTTTTCCAGAGTCGCGAACCTGGTGACAAGTGACACGCCTGCTCATAACAGTTGCAGCGCCACTCAGAGCTTTAAATCGCAAAGATCTTAGGGGCACAGCCTCAGCGCCCATCACCCTGAGACATAAGTTGACAAGTCCCATTTCGTACTAATTCTATTAAGTAATTATTATTGTTAAACAATTAACTTTGCGTACGAACATTTACTGAAAATGTATTTAAAGTACTACTGCTACTACATCTGTTACATCACACAACATTATTTCAAGAAATTTATAACTGTTTTTCCAGAAACAATTTAAGCAAGTTCGTTTCTTAAAGAAGGACGGCGAAAGCTGACCCAATAATTATAAAATCAACGAAAAGCCGGTCATGGACTTTGCTTGTATAATTGTACATCTTAGTTTATGCCTAGTTATCAATATATTTTTAGGAATCGGGAATAAAGAAATAGCAAAAGAATGTATTTTAGAATAAATGCAAAAACACAACGCAATATAATATAAATATAAAATACCTAATCAATTAAACAGTAATTACTTAAAGTAAAAAATAAAACACAATATGACAAAAATGTTTCTACAATATTTAAATGAGAGATAAGAAAGTTAGCAAAGGAACGCTTTCACAAGAAACCTCTTGCCAATGTCAATGTCACATTGAGATTGAGACAGTGTGACCATTTGTGGCAGATTTCTGTCATTTGGGCAGATTTTATTATTATTCATTTTCATTGCGGCAGAACATGTTAAATGTGGCAGTGTTTTGCAGATGCAGATTTGGTATATTCAGCAAGTTCTTTATTATTTTTGGGAACAAGCTGAAAACTTGTTGTCTTCTGCTTCTACGAACAAACATCTGAAGCAAAATACAGGACAATGTTATAACATAACCTATAGCAACTTTATAACCACAGCTTCTACAGGCTGTACTTAATTAGCTTTTTTGATGCTTTTATAGTAAATCACATGTACTGATAGGTCTGTTTAATGCACGTCGTTAAAAACACTGAGTCACAAAATACAGGGGATGTCGCCATCCTTCTTTGCCCTATCGAGAATTACAACAACTACCTCTTTGTCAAAGGCTCATTCCAAACCGCAACGCATATTAAGACTCTGTGCTGTCTATTTTCATCTTTTAGTCGCTCTGTTGTGGTGTAAGGCTTGAGATTGTGTAAACATTTAGGATATTTCGTGAAAATGGCTTTAAATATTAGAGAATATTTACGAAATGATTCTATATTATGGAACTGTTGATGCTAGTTTGAGTGCTTGAGAACCCAAAACATTGAACATAAGGAAACTATCCTAGACCCAATCTTGGACAGTCCCAGGTCTTGTGCGTTGACGGCCAGCACCTTTATCATTTTCGTCGCAGAGCTGACGCCGAATGGCAAGCAATTTATACCTTGGATTACAGTGCAACACAGACAGCCTCTGTATAATTGGTTGGTGTTTTACTATACACTCCGCTTGCTGGTCTGATGCAGCGAGGGAATATTTATAGGTGAAGACTGAAAATCAGTAAAGCTAAGACTTCATTATTTTTATCCACATTACTGTTATTTCGTTTTAATTGTTCGCTTGTATTTGGTTTATGTATTTTGTGTATCGTCATCATTTCAGCCTGTTTGCACCCACTGCTGAGTATAGGCCTCCTCTCTCGGTCCCTTGCGAGTCGTGTCCTGTGGTGTGTCCTGCCTCTTGGTCTTTTTGCGTCTCTTGGCTACCATTCAGTAACGGCTTTCGTCCATCTTTCATCGTCCCTTCGAGCCAAGTGCCCTGCCCACTTCCAATAAAGTTCGACTATCCTCCTATCCGCGTCTACTACTATTGTGCGACGTCGAATGTCTACATTGAGTACGTCGTTCAGCAAAGAAATTTCGAGCATGGCGCGCTCCATTGCCTTTGTGCTACTCGAATCTTAAACACGTGTTCTTTCGTGAGCGGCCATGTCTCGGAAGCATAAGTAAGTATAGGTAGGACACATTGGTGTAACACCTTGGGGATCATTTTGTATATAACGTCTTTCTATTATTTTTTTCTTTTTTATTTCATTTAATATTTGATTAAAAGTAAAAAAGTTTTAAAAATTAAAAATAATTCTTGGTTTCGTTTTGAAATTTTTTACAGACGATTATATTATTCTCCAAGTATATTATTTAATTTACTCGAAATACTATTTTTGTTACACCATACACGAGGGCGGTTTTTTCGGAATCTAACGTTAGTTATTTAGAACTAGCCCCAAAAAAATTTAAATTAAAAAATTAGGTGAGGTCGATATACACATTTTTTGAAGATAGATAAAACGTAATTTTGAGTAATTCCATTTCTCATCTGCAATAAGAACATTAAAATTTGTCGCATTTATGATACAGACTATTACCACACTCCCGTATTCACCAGATTTGCCGAGTTTGACTTTTTAATCTCATTTTTTACCGATTTGCATTTGACAATTTTCATTTTCAGTTTGACAAAAAATGTTTGAAGGAGATGGAATAGCGCTGGTGTGTATAGAGTTAAAAGGAAATTACGTAGAAAAAACAAACCATAATTAAAAAAATATATATTCTCAACGTAACGGTCTCATCAAACCGCCTCGTATATTAGAAACCTACTCCTGAAAAGATTTATAGTATTTGCGCTCGTTGCCTCCACAAATTCTCAAAATCCAATTTAAATTGTCTATCGCCTTGTACCGGCACAATACCAGCGCAGGCACGAGCGAACACGGATTCCATGAACGGAATATGACGACGTCACACAAACAAAAGTGCAATAGCCAGGTCACTGTTCCTACGCCTCACAAAAGCCTTCTATCTGTATATAGATTATTATTGTGCTATAGTGTTAACTCCGGTCCAGACGTATCTAACATTTATGCCATAACGTACAAAATGTTCAATTTTACCAGTTTTCAAAAGCGTACATTTTCCACTTAATATTTTAAACTAAGGACCTCAAAATGATTTTTTTAAAATAAAAGACCAACGACTTCAATCTATAGACAAGAACCGAAGACAAGAACATTCACAGAAACTATTATGTTCCAAACAAAACACTATCATCTAATGATAGTTTTTTGTTTTAGTGTTGAATTTTGTCAATGAGTATCTGAACCGTAGGACCGTGGACAGATGTGACCACGCCTAACCCATTTCCAATAAAATGAGTTAGGCGTTTATTGACAAATTAAGTAAAAGAAATAAGTACAAACGAGTTATAGAAATTATTGATGTTATGTATTTTTCCTTGCCGAAAGGTAAAGATCTTTATACCATGCAGCCTCGTCTTTTCTATATTTTTTAAATTTATATATGATAGCCATAGTCTATTCATATTATCCCTACTCTGTTATTGTGTTACTTATAATCTATGATATTGAAGTGTTGTGTATGACGCCGCATCTAAAAACGCTA
>NW_020653733.1:461173-578100 GCF_003589595.1 Hyposmocoma kahamanoa | reverse complement strand
GTCGAAGAAGGTTCACAACCTCAGAAAACGTGTCAAGTCCCCAATACGCATTGGGCCAGAGTGGCGGACTATGACCTAGACCCTTGCCTTATACTTAGTCTTAGAATGCCTTGAAGAATGTGTCATACAATATTACTTGTTATGGATATAACGCATGTGTACATACATATGTAGTAATTATTTTTTGTTGACAAACGTTTTATCGATTTGAATATTGTATATAACAAATTTTTATTGTTTCTTTAATTTTTTTTTATTTTCTCAGTTTTACATATTTGCTGTAAAAGAATAGTTAAATTTTACTTGTATCTACTGTTTGTTGACCCCTTAGAGGATGGAAAAAAATAAAAATAGATAAAAATAAAAAAATAAATAAAGGAAAAATAAAGGAAAGGAGCTGCCCTAAGTACAGAATGAACGTGCATATCTAAACAAAAATTGAGAGCTACAAATGGCGGATTTCTTTAGTGTTATACAATAATCTATCGATAAGTCATTATCGACATGCATAGGTATGGCTTGAATGTTGAAATTGTTAAAATAGTAATTTTTAGTATTAGAGTTGTCAGGGGGAAAAAATCGGAAACAAGTGGATAATTTTGTTACTACGAACTGAGAATGCCGTTTTTTTAACGAGGTGGAAATCTTTATAGATACCTCTGAGCCCAGGGAGACTCAGGGGTTATGTGGGGACTCTCCCCCCAGACTGAAGGGCCTACCCCATTAAAACCTCCCCGGGTTTACCTCCCGCCGGTTGAGTCGGCGCTGTGGAATGGTGCTCATTCACTACGACGACGCCCGGCCGCCCTAGCTTGCGCCAGGGCTTCCGCGCCAACGGAGGGGCAGGTCAGTTGTCCTCCGACCCGCCCTCCAGACCAATGAGGCCGTGGAATGCAGGCTCCGGAGTCCCTGTCCTAGCCTGCTCATCCCACCGGCTGCACACCTCTAGGGTGTGCTGCGCGATGTCATCTGCAGCGCCGCATTCATGGCACGACGGGGACGGTTCCCTCCTCGCCACCTTGTGCAGGTAGTAACCGAAACAGCCGTGTCCGGTCAGCACCTGCACAATGTGGTACGACAGTGGCCCGTGGGACCGGCTCATCCACTCTACGAGGACAGGTCGGATCGCCCCTATGGTACGAGCTCCATAGGGGGGATCCTCCAAGCCCTCTTTCAACCGGTCCTACAGGCGCTGCGCCGCGAGTCGGCGTTCCCGCTCGACCTCTTGGAGAGCGGGGCGCCCGATTCGGTCCCTCATTCCCCGCCGGTAGACGTGGACCTCCGCCAGGACCTCGGCTTCAAGGTCCCACGGCGGAGTACCGGCGAGGACGCATGCGGCAGTGCAGGCCATCGTCATGTACGCCCTGCACATTCGCAGGGCAACCACCCTCTGAGGCCTCCTCAGCAGCGATTTCGTCGCCGTTGATAATGCCCCACTCCAAATGGGAGCCCCGTATAAGGCCATACTCCGGGTATAGCCTTCTGCAAGGCGGTTCCCGGCCTCCCGAGATTGGACAGGAGCCGACCCAACGCCGATGCGGCGCCCACTATTCGGGGGGCAAGTTGCCGGAAATGCTCCCCGAAGTTCCATCGCCGGTCCAGGAGAAGGCCCAGGTATTTCATCTGAGACCTGACCAGGACCGATACTCCCGCGATGGAGATGTGGGCGCCTGCCGGCACCGCCTGCTTGGGGGGCGGCAGCTGCCTTTTTGGCCTTGCGGCCAACCACTTGCGACCAAGCCGTTTCTGCCAGGTCGGTCGTCGCGCCAGGAGCGGCGGGGAACTGAGAATACCTAGTAAATAAGTCTTGTTGAATCTAAATTAAATATGAAATCATCTATCAATAAACCTAATGATGGAATTGCATTATCATGTAATCTAGTTACATTCAAAGTTCTGTTAAAATGTGACTCTCCAAAATGAAACGAATAAATGAAAATGGTCTTTGATCCAATGTTTATATTCGGCAGTCCTATGATTTCCAACCATTCTTTTTTCATTTGTAGGCAAACTTGAAATAGTATAATAATAATAAAATAGTAAAAACCTCGTAGTGAATTATTTTAATAACAGAATATCGATAATATGTACGCTTCCAAGAACAACACTATCTCAAAATAATCGTTAACAATAATAATCAAAGTATACAAACACACAGGCAATCTGAAGAATCCAAAGCACAATTTGGCAAGATTTATGAATAAACTACTTAAATATGTCTAATTATATGAGATATTTAAGCTTTTGTGTGATTTATAGACGGAAAAGTAGCACGTGCCTGTACAATGTTACACGCGGTCGATTTTCGCTTTTTCTAAAGCCACATCCCGTAACGCTGCAGCGACGAATTTTTATTAATACTTAATTGTTCTCACTGTCAATATTTTTGTCCATTTTATTACAATTCATGCGAATAATTCAATGAAACACTTGGAAAAACATTGTTTTTGACAACCGTATCGTGTACCTCATGCGCTGCAAAATGGACACAATTGGCATTTAAGACGACGTTACGTATTTGCGATTCCCTTGTTTGACACAGACCAATGTAATGCTATCTCTTTTGGCTTAAGACAGCACGCAATACTTAAACAAAGACAATGACATGTTTATGTTTTCACCGTCGAAATGCAACATACACATATAACGTCTAATTTATATATGTCAACATAACATGTCCTTTGGTTTCCATAGTTTAAGGTTCACCCCACGGAAGAAAGAAAAGAATGGAAATGACATCAAGCAACATTTGTATCAAAACTGGTGTCGCCACACGCACACATTTGAAAATGTAATCTTACATTAGTACTAAGACAACATAATTTTTATTGGTTATAAATTATCAAACGAAAATAGACAATAATAAAAAACTTTTGGTAAAAAAATTTAAACCTATTTGGATCTAATAAGGTTTTATTATTACTAGTCACATAAAAGCTAAGAATTCTATGAACATAAACTTCTTGGAATAAAAGTAAAAAGTTGACAATCTACAGATAGGGATGTGACATTTAATTGATATCGACATTATGTTTTATAACTAGCGGAATATTGAACTAGGCATTGCTTTATACTTGCTATAATTAGGGTTAATCACGGAGTATATGGAAATGGCATTTAAAGCAATTTCTTCGAGACTAGCGTAGCTGACTTTTACACGCACACATTTGTTACCAAATACGCATAAGGTTTTACTACACGCAAATATTATTTGATATTAGCTACGCAGTCGTGTGCGTATACGTAACTACATGCTACAATCACAGTATTATTGATTTATTATACTGTCATCGTACTTTCATTAACCTACTAGATTTCCAGTCATTCCGATCACTGGAAGGGTTGAAATATTAAAACACACTCATCATAAAAATCTTTATTCTCCCAGAAACATGATATATTTGTTCAACAATTACCTCTTTCTGAACTGACTGAACATGACTACACCGATAGCGTCGACGAGCTTGTCAAGAAAATGAAGATGCTCATTTCCGAAGGCGAAGAAGCGTATCATTTGTTTCAGGAAAACTTGACGAAAAATAACTGCCAATGCCTCAGAAATGTTTTCACATTTAGATGAGGTCTATAATTTGCGACTCTGAGTTTCATGTCACCTGATTAACCAAATAATTTATTTCTTAATGAATTTTTCGGTTGTTATTCATATGCATATAATTTAATGTGATGTCATGAAATGCCTATAGCAAATGGTGCTACATTTAGTAAGTACCCTGCTTTTACTGCCTGTTGGTTCAGCCCATTTTCTCCTTTGAAAAGGATCCGGCGGGAAACTAAAAAAATCAATACAAAACTGCAAATGTAAACCATGCCTGTGATAAAACTAAGAACTCAATGACGTATAATAAGCAAGTAGGGAGATAGGAATCATGTAGATAAGGGAAAGAAAATCTCCAATCTCATAAAGTCTTCATTTGTTACTCCACGAAATTACGTGCATTGTAAAATTATCGACACTGTACCTCTTCTATCTATATTTCCTTTTTTTTTCATTAATAAATCTTTTTTACTTAAATTCAAAATTTTAAAAAACTATTGCTAGTGTTGGGACCAAACATATAAGTAATCAAAATTGTTAGCTTTTAAATACCTGTAAACAATTTATGTTTACACATTGGTACAGCATGATAAAAAAAATGTTGAACTAAACCAAACCCGGGTTTCTAAATACAGAGTTTCTACATATCGATAATTTGATTACATCACGCGGACCCGGTACCAAGTGTAATACGACACTAGTGCAAGCAATTCATTGAGGGTCATTAAAATTGTTCTTTTGACGGCGGCGATGGCTAGCAACCGATGTATATTGTTATTACCATGTTGCAAGAAAATAGTTTTGTTTCGAAGTTATAGTATTGTATTGTTGAAAATATTAGAAAATACAGAGTTTTAGTACTTACCGATGGAATGAAATCACTCCCGGAGTATTTTTTAAACTTTGGCTTCTTACGCGACGTGATATAATTGCACAATATCTATTTTTATAATTTGTTAGCATATTCCTATTTTTTCCACAAAATAATCATGTATCACATTTGAACGACGACTGACGCGCTGTTGACACTCATATGGCCGTCTGGTGATAAGCTAGGTAACGCGGACCCCGCCCACTAACCAGTCTATTACTAGTATTTATGTGGTCTGTGGTTGACCCAAATAATTAAAGGAAAAACAAAAGCTTTTGTTTGTTTTAACCCACGACGCAAAAAGACGCATTCATAAATAAGTTTGAAGCATTCTCCGTGTATTTATATTTCTGTCTGTAGCATCGTGTCTCCCAAGCGAATGGACTTATCTCAAAGCGTTTTTTTTATTTGCAAGTAATTTAATCGGGATGATTCTTTGTTTGATGAACATCTGTTCAGCTGTTTAAAGATCATGAGCTCTTTTCTCAATTTGAGTAGAGAGCGCAGTCACAAAATGAATATTTATTTTACTTTCATTTGTCCCACCGATTAGAAAATTGGTTCACTGAAATGAAAATTTTAGTAGCAGTAGAGATATTTCAAAAGGTGCGTTCAAAGAAATGCCGCCATCTTACCTATTTCTGCCGCCGAGCAGTATTGTGAGCATCACTGTGTTTCGGTTTTGAAAGTAAGGATGCTGGCAAGTTTTCAGGCTCGTGGGACTTTTTAACATATGTCTCAGGATGAAGGGCGCAGTGGCAATGCCCCTCAGACCCTTGCGATTTAAAGCTCTGAGTGGCACTTGGAGAGACGTGTCGCTTACCAGCAGGCGAGCGACTTGTTCGTTCAGTCACTTGGTAGCATAAAAAAAGTGTGTGTTGAAAACTGCTTTACGATCAGTCCATCCGTTTGGGAGCTACGATGCAACATGGACAGTTACACTGAAAAACTTTTTCCGTTACACTACTAAAAACAACGCTTCGTGGTGTAATGGCGTATGCGAATTTTGACAGCGAGTAGGGGAGATGCATAGGGGCACCTTTGAACATTTTTTACACATCTGGTTGTAAAATCGTAAATCATTGTTATTTATTTGTTTTGTTTGCTGCAGTAGTTAGACCTATTATTTGGCTATAACTGTTCATAATAAGCGCGATCAAACAGTTTACAATACTATCAGAATTTCCATTTTCGTGAAGGTACTCAAACGTTCAAAGTTGCCCCACACCTAGGGCAGCTAAAGCAATTGGATAAAAGATTGTAAATTTCCACTAGATTAATTATTTTAGAATTACTTTTAGCCTTAAAGTCATAACGCAATCTCTACCATCAACTCTCATAATGAAACGTACCATGCCGGGAAGGTAGGAACATAATATAATATCGTCAAACACATGCAACTCAAATACTGTAACAGATATGCTTTACAAAGGACGGAGTTTTGAAACTTTGTTGCCAGGGCCAAACTTGGAAAGACCGATTTGTTGACGACATTACGGTAAATAATATGTAACAAAGTGATTTATTTGTTTATGATAAAAAAGGGTTACAATAAAGTAACAAGATAGTATTTATTTTTCTAATTTATCTAATCTAATAATCTAATTATCGTTGCATAACGAGAGTTCTTAAGTAGATTACCGTTTTCGTAGGTACTAGATTTAGAAGACCTAATTATGTAATGATTGCATACAATTTAGCATAAATACTTTTTCTACGAGTAAATATTTGATGTATATTTGGTTAACAATCCACGACAACAAACTCAAACGAAAGACAAAACGCTACAGAACAAAAAAGCAAAGAGATAGAAGTGGCCAAGTATCGCATAAATTTTAACCAAGCATTTTTTTATGAAGGTTTATGGCCTGGTTGCAAGATCTTTAGGCCAATTAATCAATCTGGAGGCAGTACAGCGTTTGGGTAGCGATAGCGTCACATTTGATATTCTATTTAGCAAAAATGCGACGTTCTATTTTTGAAACACATTACATATTTTTGAAATTATTCAGATCAGTAGCGAGTACCGTAAACAATAGAACTTTGATTCAGAACGAACTCAAGTCCCCACTCGATGTCGGTGAGGATATTCAACGAGCTCCCGTCCATTTTAAAAACGAGGAAAAAAGTATTCACTGTTTGTAAATAAATTAAAATTACATCTTATTAATAAATGCTATTACAATTTAAATGAATACTTCGATGACAAATAAAAATAATAATATTATAATAAATTTGAATAATAAATAAATAATTAATGATATACTATAAAGTTATGCTATTGTAATCTAATTAAATTCAAACTTTCAAGTGACATAATTCTGCTAATTATATGACGTGTTTCTTATTATATGACATATTTTTTTATTTTATATTATTATTTGATAAATAACAATTGTAATTAATAATTGAAACCTCGGCCTACCTCTGCTCTTATTGTTATCCCTAATAAAGGGCACATATGTGTAGCATTACTGTAATTTTAAGACATGTACATGTTTTATGAAGGTTTATGAAGTTACTATTAACAGATTACCGCACAAGTAGAAAAATGCATTTTGATTCACTGTGAACCGTTTACAATGGCCAAAAATATAATTTTCCTTTTTTTGAAAATGAAAAATGGTATGGTGTGACGAAACAGCACAGTACCTTTGAATGGAAATGTGGGTGGTCTAAGTGACTATCGCCACTTAACCCGAGCCTGTAACTAGACTGTGCATTTTGTTGTGCCCAAGTCGCTTCGTATCGTACGTTTGCTCCACGCTGTTCTATTTGCAATAGACAAAGTTTCATCAAATTTAATTGAGTTCACGCTATGCTGACTGCGAATGTGTGTACATGGAGTTGACTCGAACTATATGGAGAGCTAGAAGCACCCAAAAGCACCTAAACGTAGCCTTTTTTCAAATACAACTGTAATACGCCGTCCAATAACTGTGACAATCCTTACAGTGAGCATAACGCGGTATATTTTTTTCACTGAAAATTACTAAATTACACGTAATCAGACTTGTTTGTTCTTACGAATGAGTAAATAGTGAAACTTAACCAATGTCACGATTTCAAAAGTAATTTGCTTGCCTATAAAATATGATTAATTAAACTTAACTAATGAGTTTTGAGGTGTATACCTAAACCGAAAGAAGAGATGCAGAAGACAGAAATAATACGTATTTCGTGATATTACAGAAGCAAACAAAAACTAGTTATAGATAAGTAAAAATAAAAAATTAGAAAATGAAATAAAAAGTAAGACAAAATATACATAAAACAAATTATTTACAAAAACAATGACAGTAAATTATAAAGATACTTTGTATAGATACAAAAACTCAGGACTTGCTATAAAACGCAATTTTCAGTTTGGATCCGTGTTGCCAGACATTTTTTGTAACTGTTGGCCCTCTCGCATAATATGTAAGTAACTTTTGTTTTTAAAGCAATTTTCGTAACTTTTGAGAAAGTTGAGATTTTTTCAATTGAACTGTATTTGTTATTGTAAATTCTAAATAGTTTGCGTACAAATTAGATAATAAAGTAACTCAGAGATTGCGCTAGCGAAATTAGGTCTACCAATATTTTTTAACATGCCTCCTTTTCATTGCTTAGGTATATATGTACCGTATATATATATACCGAAAATACTTAGACTTTCTGTTTAAAAAAGACTAGAAATGTAACTTTTTCAGTGAAAATGTACCTTTTTTGTAAAGAATCGTAACTTTCGACTCAAGGGCTCTGAGACCTTAGGACCCATGCATAGCCACTGCATGCAACTGCGTCACGGTACAGTGTTAATTTTAAAGTAAAAGAGGTTTGAGTTTTCCAAGCTACAGAGTTTATTGCGAGCTCAATATGGAAAAGTCACTATGAAAATATTTACGATTTAAAAAATCCCAAACTCAACGCCAAACAAACTTTGTTACAAACTCAATTTGTATTTAGTTACAAACTACATTATAACTTCATTATTACTAATAAAACGATTGTATTCAAACTTAGTTTCTAAATTTAAATTTCGGGCTATATGTGGTAAAACCCAGAAAATGTTTTATAATTGTTTCTTGCCTTTGTTTTGTTTTTAACTTTCTTTATGTCCAGTAATACGTATATTGGAAATATGTGGGAAGGCTTTTAAGCATTAATATGCTTAAAAAACTTCCCACACGGGCTTCTTCAGAGAAAGGGTGTAGTTAGGTCATACTCTCCCGTCACTGGACTAACGCGTACAGTGGACTTCACATATTTTCCAACGATTGTGATCTACATGTATTTGTAAAGAACACTTGAGGATCCTTGACGGACGCTTCACCTTTACTGTTAAGCATTTCCAAATGTACGAAACTTAGAAAACAAAGTCATGCTGCCGCCAAAAGGATTCGAACCATAAACCTCTCAAGTGAAAATGTAACCGTTATCCTACTGGGCTATCACTGCTGTATTGGTCATAAGAATAGGTTTCTTCAAGCTATCGGAATGGTGAAAGCATTCTTATAAACACAACTGTACTACAATTATTTCAATAAACCGACAATAAAAATGGAATATAAAAGGACGCACATTAGAAACGCAAATTTTCATAAAAAAATTATAATACACTGGTTTAGATAATTAGTTCTAAGTAAACAAACCACAACGAAGTATTTTATGAGGTATTACTTGGTTACTTATTGTAAAATTATAATGAAGTTTTTGAAAATGGTTCTAAATATACGATAATATTTTCACTTAATAGACAATATTTCGAACTACTTTTTAAAAATACTACTAAATATGTGATATTAATATAATATTTAAATAAAAATGTAAAAAAAACTCTCCTACGATAAACAGCCTAAAATCAAGGCTTTAAAAAGATGGCAGCTAATAACATGCGAACAAATTAAAGACGACAGCAGTAATACAACATATGAAACTCATTACTAAATATTATATTTGACCGACTAACCAAGTGACGCTGAAGTTTGTTTTTTTAGTTAATTACCTAGTCCTTTATACCATAGCAGCGCAATCGCGAACGCGCGCGACACATTTGCAAGCAGTCACAATTAGTGTATAGTCTGTTTCAATCCATTACTTACGAAAAGTAAACAAAACGGTTTGGTTAAAATTCTAAAGCAATCACTTTCATGTATGTTTTGAAGATTTCGACTTGATAACTCATCACCTTTTCCAACAATATTAATTTGAATAACATCGTAAAATCGTATTTGAAAAATGGTAGTCCAAAAGTGACGTAGTATGAAAAAGTCTATGGTTGAATAGAGCCGTGCGGAAAAAAAATATTAGGTTCATTCAACTAAAGTTTTTGTAATCGATGAGTAAATCGAAAATTTCAATTGCAATCGAACGAGTGTCTAAGTGTAAGGATTTGAAGGATGATTTAAAATTAACATTTCGGAAATTTTGTATGACTCAAACAAATCGATTCATTCAATTGGCCGTATAATTGACCGTCCATGGTCGGGTCAATGACTTGTTTGTTTCATTTTTGTTCAAAATGGATTGAAACGAAGTATAGTAAACGTACGTACCGTACGCACGCTGCCGCGCCAGTCCAGTGCTTATATAAGCGTCTAATTCGGGGGCATCTCCCACTTACTAATCCCACTTTAATGAGAAAATAAACTAGAAAACACACCGAGATAGTATTTGTACAAAACTCGACGTTTATACTTCTTGTACATATTTTTACTTTCTGGTTTTTACTTACGTCACCAGTATCAAGTTATCCGCTTAGTAATTTAAGTGCTTTTGCAGACTGTGCTATTCAACGAGTATTGTGGTGGTACAAGACGAGCAAATATAAGCTGCCCTATTGATTTTTATGTTTCTTGAAATTAACTTAAACGTAACTTAAAATATTTCGCTATTGTATTTTCTTATTCTTTTCTGCGTTTGAATAATAGGATCTTACAGCAACAGTTCTACGTCTACGTTATTCAAATATTAACACATACATTTTTCTCTTTTTGGTCTGTGGGCACCCTGGAAAACCCTTAGCTTTAAAATCGCCATTATGACAAATGGTATAGAAAGCTTTTCGAACGCATATCAACCTTTTTTATCTAATGTTATTTTTACCCTGGAAATCCTCATTTTAGTTACTTTTACAGTATGAAAATTTTTTCGCCTAGTTACCCTTACTTTCAGATCTTAGTTTTTAATTTCTGTTCAATAATTTAATTTTCTGACATTTTTTCACGGTAAATCGTATTTACGGTGGCCATTTTGAAACTCTCTACTCGTACATATAGATCACCTACTTTGATTGGCTAAAGATTATGTTATCCATGGGATAGGGCGCTGTATGTTGAGATATAAGTTAAACCCTAGTTCGGCTGTGTACCGGCTTTCATAAATCGTAACGTACAATTTTTTTCTTAATTATTGTTAAAAATCAAATAAAAATTTATTTCATTAATATTATTTACACTTCGTAGTGCGGTGTCCAAATATCCATAGCAACAGCCTAATTTTCGTTGAGTGCTGTTTAAACACACTATTAACATATGAATTGTTTAGTCAAAGTTTCTTAACCCCTTTGATGTATTTTAGACATAGATCTTAGCCATCTATAGCTATATGTAAATTACACACGTGTCATAATGCACCTTCTTCTTCTTCTTCTTCCTGTCCTTATCCCACGCTAGGTGGAGTCGGCACATCATGTATTTTTCTTCCACTCTCCCCTATCAGCCGTCTTTTTTATATTTACACCTTTCTTATCCATGTCATCTTTCACACAGTCCATCCATTTTTTCTTTGGCCTTCCTTTCCCCTTATATCCCTCCACATTCATACCTAGCACTCTTCTTGTCACATGACATTCTTCCCTCCGCATGACATGTCCATACCACGCTAACCTATTACTCCTCATCTTTTCCGTCACTGGCGCCACTTTCAAACTTCCCCTGATGCACTCATTCCTTATCTTATCCTTTCTCGTCACTCCACACATCCATCTCAACATTCACATTTCCGCTACATGCACAGTTCGTTCATCCTCACTTTTCATCGCCCAACATTCTAATCCATACAACATGACAGGTCTAATCATGGTCTTGTAAATTTTCCCCTTTAGCTTAAGGGGCATTCGCCGATCGCAAATAGTGCCTGTGACCTGTCGCCATTTCATAATACACCAACACCTAGAATATTTCAAGCGTAATAAATATTTAGAAAATCGTCTCACGTCCTGAGGAATTTACGCGAGACAAAGGAAAAATAAAGCAGTAGTGTCCGTGTAAAATCTACAACTTGATTAACCCACATTTTATAACAGATTGTCCTGCAGTTTACAGTGTCGTGGCTTGTATATGTAAATGAAGTTGTTCACATATAGCACGACACGATTAACTGTCGTTCACGATTTTTTATCGTCACAGTGGAAACAGCTAGAATGACAGTCGTCTGACGATAAAAAAACGTCGCGATGAAAACGTGACGACAGATTGTCGCAGCTCCTATTGTCGTAACGTTTTATTTCTCGCTGTCGGCACGTATTCTGCTCCCTGCCCTCCCCTCTCGTACCCCGCGCCCTCTGCTCGCTTTGCAGTGGCGTTGGGTCGTAGCCAGAGATGGGCAAGCGCCCGTGTTTTAACTCGGCGCTTTGTTAACGCCGGTTTTAAATAAGGTTAAAACCCGAATTCGAGGGCAAAAATATTTACGTCTAAATATTTGTTGTGAATTGAGTTTTGTTCAAATTTAATTATACATATTATTACAAAATATTTGTTGCTTCTGGACAGTTCGATTTACCTTTCTATTGAATAGATTCGCTTGAAAAGTCCATCAATATTTGATATAAAAAATTGTTAGATCGTATGCACTTCAATCGATCTTCATTGAGAAACCACGGGATTGACATATGGTGGGTATTATGTGGAGATGCCTCTTCTTCATGTAATAAAAATATAGAAATTAGTTACAAGTTATTGTATATTATGTTGTTAGTGTTGGTTAATTATACCAAATTCTGTACTCTTTGTTTCTGCCCACGATTTTGGGCAGAAATGGGTTAAAACTCGGAGCTTCGGGCAAAACCCTGGTGAAAACACGGGCGGGTTGATTGGGTTTTAACCCACGTCCCATCGCTGGTCGTAGCAGGAGGTCTACTATCGGTCTCCGTCCGACATCCGCCCGAAACAATTACTGTCAAATAAGTGATATTCGACAAAATTAAAAGACAAGTATCAAGTATGACGCTTCATTTGCATCACGCGTCTTTTCATTTGTTCAAGTATTGCTTATTTGGCAGTAATTGTATCGGACGGAGATCGAGAGTAGACCCCCAGGTTTTGACAATACCGAAAAAGCAACTTCGTATACCGTTTGACATAACCCTAATGGAATTCTTTTTAGTAGCCTTAGATGTACCCAAAACTTTCTTTTCTTTGTTTGCTTCCTCTTCCGCATTTTTAAAAAGTAATTCATTATTAAAATTTCGTGTTCATCCATTTCGAGCGAACAATAGAACATACAAGCGACTGCAGTGCAGTGCGATTCTGTCGTGCAAACGGCAAGGAGGCAGTCGTGAAACGATAAATTGTCGTCACGATCTAGTGGGAACAGCCACGACAGTCGTTCAACGATAAAAAATCGTCCACGGCAGATAGTCGTGATATGGGAACAGGCTTGACACGACAGTCGTCCAACGATAATAAAACGTGACGACATAGTGGGAACGCGCCCTAAGAGTTATTATTACACTTCGTCGGCTAAATTTGAAAACCCAGTAACTCCAGTTTTGGACGGAACTCTTTTTTAGTCTTCAAGCGGGTAATTACAGCTTAAAAACAAAGCTTAAAATATATCTTTAAACCTTTTCTAAATTATACATTAAAGGTCTAATAATCATAGATTGTCATATAAAATTATTTCTAGTAATTCTAATTTTGGGCTTACTCAAATGTAATTATATGCTCCTTACTAATTCAGCCCAGGATGTGTATTCACAATATAGGACATTCCACAATTTGTGAACATGTCATTGAAGTAATTGTCTTATCACATTCATTTATTTCTTTTTCATTATGTCCTGTCCAAGGTCTACACGATTCCCAGCCAGTCTTTTCTTTTACTTCGTCTTCCTTACCTACGCTTTATTTTTAATAATATGCAATTGTTGCAGGGCCTCGTACGTCTCCGTGCTAACAATAGTGGCTTTCTCCCTGGAGCGGTACTTAGCCATCTGCCACCCCTTGCACCTGTACGCAATGGCGGGCCTCCGCCGCGCGCTACGCATCGTCGCCGGCCTTTGGGTGGTGTCGCTTATATTCGCCTCACCATTCGCTGTCTACACTACTGTTAATTACCACAGTTATCCACCTGGTGAGTCATTGCCTATTATCAACTATACAGAAAGACTGTTTCAAATTTAAATTCTAGTTCTGTTTAATTATAAAGTTCCTACACTTGAAATTGTCACGTTCACTAAGCAGCAGCAAAAGCCCTCTCGACAAAGGCACCCTGAGAAGACTAACCAATCTAAATGTTTCTAAATGTGGATTTTTAATTTTACAGTGAATCGTAGCCTGATGATAAAGATCACATAAGCGTATAATTGTGACAAATTGCCAGCTTCTTTCTAACTTCTTTCAAATTGCTACAGAATCATTAAATTCCTCCCCTTCACTTGCTATTGATCTCCTAAAGGAAAATGTTAACTTTTGTGGCAGTTTATTTAATTTCCGTCATGTTAATCCACAAGACATCATAAAAGCTTTAAAAGCAATACATGTTAAAAAAACTGAAGATCCCTGGGGCACATCTAATTTCCCCACATTTAGCTGTAGCTTTCAATAGGTGCGTTGCCGAAGGTGTTTTTCCCGATTTAATGAAATACAGCAAGGTTATTCCCTTATTCAAAAGCGGTAGGAAAGTAGATCCTAGCAACTATAGGCCCATTTCAATTTTACCAGCTTTAAGTAGAATATTCGAAAAGGTTATGCTAACTCAATTGCTGTCCTATTTCGGTAGGAATCATATTTTTCATAGTGAACAATACGGGTTTACTTGTGGTAGATCGACTAGCGATGCGAAGGTAGCGTTACTAAAACACATCTTTGATGCTTGGGAAAGGTCCCACAACGCTATTGGTGTTTTCTGTGACCTTTCAAAGGCATTTGATTGCGTTGATCATATTACTCTTATTAGGAAGCTGGAACATTACGGTGTAAATGGAGAGGCGTCGAAACTTGTCTCGTCATACCTCAACGGTAGAATTCAGAAAGTAGACAGTAGTAGTAGTGGGGTGGTGCTTGTGCTTCCCACTTTCTAAAGCTGGAAAGAGCGCAGAGAACTGTCCTTAAATTAATAACCAAAAAATCGTTCCTATATCCAACTACTAAGCTGTACATGGACTGTGAAGTTCTCACAGTAAGACAACTTTATGTCCTTCAATTGATACTACGTAAACACTCTTCTCTCCCTTTAGATGTCAATATAATAAACAAACGCATGAAATATAGAGTATGTCAACCCATCCCTCATAAAACTTCTCTTGCGGCTAGACAGTACTATGTTCGCAGTTCCTCTGTATATAATATAAAATAAACAAAATTCTGGATATCTACACCTTACCATTAAGAAAGCTTAAACCTACATTGAAGGACTGGTTACAGAAACTAAGTTTTGCTGCAACGGAGGACTTAATTACTAAACCATGGTAAAGCTTTTATATACATAGTTCATATATATACATAAACTGATTTTTATGGACTGAATCCACACGTACACAAACACGCACACACACTAACACACACACTTACACACACACACACGCACACACACACACACACACACACTCATACACAGACACTCACGTTCCTTCACACCACACATAGTTTATTATAATTTATTTGTCATACTTTACCTGCACTCTCTTGTCGTGTTAAATGTCTTTGGCATTATAATGTCTGTAAGAAATCTGGAGGAAGACGTAGCGTCTGTCATACAGTTTTATTAAAAACTAGTACGGGCGCTATAGATCAACCATACTTAAAATGTTCCTTAAATAATGTCATGTAATTTTTAAGATACCATGTAATTGTATTGACTCAATAAAAAGATATTATATTATTATTATTATTATAGACATAAATGGAGTGACTTCTTTGGGTTCTCCGGTAAAAATGGGTGTTCCGCAGGACTCAATGCTTGGACCTTTCTTATTTCTGATTTATATTAATGATCTGCCCTTCTTTGTTAAGGACCATTGCGAAATAGTGTTGTTTGCTGATGACACATCCTTGATTTTTAAAACAGATAGACATGACATTGACTATGACCATATTAATGATACCCCCTCTAAGGTAATTTATTGGTTTAATACTAACAATTTATTGCTTAGTGCCAAGAAGACAAAATGTGTTAAATTTGAATTACCTAACGTAAAATCGACTGGTCCAAGCATAGAAATAAACGGAGAAAAGTTAGACTTTGTTAATAAAGCAGTCTTCTTGGGAGTGACCTTAAATAGTAAACTTCAATGGTTTCCACATATGTATGTCTTCCCTGGCCATCAGATTAAGCTCCGCTGCATACGCGAGTTTACCGATATTAGTACTGCTACACTAGTTTACTTTAGTTACTTCCATAGTAATGTCCTGCGGGATTTTCATGTGGGGTAAAGCGGCAGATATTCAAACCATATTTGTATTGCAAAAACGAGCGATTCGTTCTGTGTACCGTCTAGACTCTCGGGTTTCTCTCAGAGAAAAGTTTAAGGAGACTGGTATCATGTCTGTGGCATCACAGTACATTTACTCAAATATTTTAACTGTCGCTGTGGCCGAACGGTTACCATGCCGGACTGCCACGCAGAGGTCCCAGGTTCGATTCCCGGGCCGGGCGAAATATTTGTATGACCTACATTTGTTTCTCTCGTGAGTTTGGGTGTAAATTGTGCTTGTCTATATGTGTGTCCATGGCACCCGCGACACAGGGTTTCCCTAGTGCGGGGCTATGTTGAGTGTGTGTGTTATTATTATTATTATCATTATTATTATTTTATAAGCCCGTAAAAATATACATAATTTCAATAAGAAAGAAGATATCTATAATATTAACCTTAGAGCTAAGTCCAAACTCATGGTACCACGATTTCCTTTAACCAAGGTAAACAACTCTTCTATGGGGAACTGTATATGTTTTTACAATAAGATTCCGGAGCATATATTAAGTTTGTCATTTCTTAAATTTAAAAACTACATTAAAAACATTTTGATCGAAAAATCAAATTACAAAATTGAAGACTACGTGTTAGATAAAGATGTATGGAAAGACGACACGGCTCCAGAATCCACAAAAATTTGATTCAAAGTGTATTCCATAGCATTTAAATTCTTGTTCTTCTCAGGGAGGTCAGCGTAGTGAACGAGCGTAGCTTAAATGTGACGTTTTCAAGTGTAAATTTATTTTACCTATGGAATAAATAATCTTTGACTTTGACTTTGACTTTGCTAAAGTAACTTAATTGAACATTATATTAAATGATACCAAGAGATTTCTCAATTTAGATTCAGTCTAAACTGGTCTTAAATGAACTACTTATTTTTGCCGTTATGAAGTAATTTAAGCATTACTGCGTCCCGATTTTGAATGGTAACAGTGCTGGTGAAATTACAGGCACATGGGACCTGTCAACATATGTCTTAGGGTGACGGGCGCAGTGCTAGTGCATCTTTTTTTTATTATCAAATGACGGGACGAACAAGTCGTGCGCCTGGTGGTAAGCTACACGCCTGTCCATAACAGTTGCAGTGCCACTCAGAGCTTTAAATCGCAAAGATCTGAGGCGCACTGCCACTGCGCCCGTCACCCTGAGACATAAGTAGACAAGTCGCTTGCGTGCCTGTATTTTCACCAGCACCCTTACCCTTCTAAACTGGAACGCAATAATGCTAACATTACTGCTTGGCAACAGAAATAAGCAAGGTGGCAGTAGGTAAGACCGGTGCTGATGGAATTCCACCTACTCGTAATTGTGGTTGTGTTGCAGCTCTCGTGAAACCACTAACCATTATCTATCATGTCATTGTCTAGTGGTGTGTTTCCCTCCTTATGGTACATCAGGAATCCAATTATCTTCTGACAACGTCAATGTCACCAATTACAGGCTTAATGGTACACTGAATTGGATTGTTCAATTAACTGAGAGCTTGATGTACAGTCATCTCTATAGCTATCAATCACTAAGGACCTCAGAAACCCCGACTCATTAAGAATAGGTATTATTCGTGTCATTGGTTAGAAAGAATAGAGCCTATTCAACGGCGATTCGTGAAATGTTTAATTGCAAAATGCGAACTTCGGTCAGAGAATAAAAAAGTAAAGAGTAAAGTCACTCTCCGCCCCTCTCTTGCTTTAGATACCACACTGTGCCGCGCATATTATTGCCACATTGACGGAACGGCAACAAGGCTGACAGCGAGCCATTTGTTAAGGACAATCATCTAAATGGGATAAAGAAAGGAGTTTATTTCGTTATGATGCGATTTCACAACAGATTACTTAGAGATAAGACATTTAAAAGAAATACACTCCCGGACACGTAAGTCGAGCCACCTTGCATTTTCAGTATTAATTGGCCTAAGTTTAAACAATGTTTGATTGATCAAAAACTACAAAACTATTTTGAAATTGGTATACTAAACGTCATTTCCATCAGTCCTTGTTGAAAATTTGCATTTATAAAACCAGGAAAAAGTGTTTTCTTCAGTGATAATAATATTTTTGTGTTCTGCCCTTCAAGAATAAAAATGCCAAGTGGCTCGATTTATATGTCTGGGAGTTTATTTTATTAATATTTTTCCTTCCATCTAATCACAATATCAGAATTCTTTATTTATTTAATGTGTATGCCATAATACAAAAACAAGGAAAACTTAAATCCATTGCCCACCGTACCAAACTTGCAACAAGATACCCGCGAGTAAGGTCACACCACCCACCCGATCATTTAAAATTCAGCAGAAATAACACGATACATGAAGCTAAAAGTTGAT
The DNA here is from genome assembly GCF_003589595.1 of Hyposmocoma kahamanoa. Lineage (NCBI taxonomy): Eukaryota > Metazoa > Arthropoda > Insecta > Lepidoptera > Cosmopterigidae > Hyposmocoma > Hyposmocoma kahamanoa. The sequence continues at coordinate 559,661 of NW_020653733.1, read as the reverse complement.
GGTTAATTCAATGTATTTAAAATAAAAATTGCATAACATGTTATGATAGTATATAAGTACTCAAAGCAACGTTATGAAGTCCTGACTAAGGCTGAAAGCAATAAAAATAAAGAAGAAAACCTTGCCCAACATGCGCTTGAAAAATAGTTTGTATGAAATTGTCCTACATGGAGCAGAGCACACAAATACGGTGAGAAGGAATAGATACCTTAGATAAGGCTACGCGGAGATCAAAGTTCGTACCCCAGGTTAAAAGGCTTTGTAATTGAAATGTAAGTACATCTGAGGTAACCAGGTGCAGCTGGGTCAAACAAAATGGAGTCTCAAATGCAGCAGCAGTGCTAAGATCGCACTGCTTTTCCAGATAATACTGACCCTTTAATTGCCGCAGCTGGCACGACATTAAGAATTTTAGTGTATTATATTTGTAAATAATTTGGGACTTCTTGTAAACATTTTGTTCTGGTTTTTTGTTTTTCTATGTAATTGCAAACATTAATGGGGTTTTTTATCGTATCGATAGCATACTATTATGCTTGCCATGGTGGTGAAAGATTTTGCCAGCGGTGTAAGGTATTCGCTGACTGCTGCCCAAGGTGCGCGAACGTAGGTACAGGAAACAATGGTTCGTCGTGCGGGGAGACTCCTTTCATGCACCCCTCATTAATAACATTAATGGTTATTTGATCCAATAATCACCATTAATTAGGTCTAGGCTTCGTTATTGTTATGAAAAATGACTTCTTATGAACCTTTTTGCGTAATTATTGTGAAAATTGCCCTTTAATGTTTTATTAAGAATAAACGTCAATTATGTGGCAAAGGACTAAAAAATCAGTCATTATTAGACGAACTGGAATAAATCGTGTCCAAGTATGTCTGAAATATTTCATATCTAATAATTTGCTTTTGCTTTATAAATAACTGTGTGAGAATTCGACATTTTTTTATCAACTCCTCAACTAGCAACTCTGTGTTGTGAACTATGGGCCAAAACTATTTGGAAACCTAAGGAAAAGGATAATCTAGGACGTAAATAAATTGAAGATTGCCGAGAAAAAACTAGAGGTATTTACAAATTAAGGTAAATAAAAGCAACGCTGTTTGTGTTTTCCACATCGATTTTTATAACACAAAGACCACCAAATTTGGCACCCGTCCGCCATTTACGGGTTGATTCGATTTAAAATTCTTAGTGTTAATTTATGCACCTCCAAAGAAATAAGTATGGGAAATTTACAGGTTAGTTTTCGCTATCCAATTTCGGTGGTAATTTTTATCACTATTTAAGTAACCGAGTATATTATTGTCAAATATTAACAAATACTTCATAATAATATCTGGAACATTTGAATAATAAAAATTGCCACTGAAATTAGGTAGAGAAAACAAACCTGAAAATTACCCAACCCTGAGTTGAGATGCCGCTTAACATGATTGTAACAAATTTAGTACCTGGTAAATTTCTACAAAAATTCATATGCAAAGTAACTGGTGTCATAAATGAAATAAATTCCTAACTTCATTTGACTTAAGCCAAAGAAACGATGAAATGATTTTGGCAAAAATTTCTCTGCAATAAAAAGTAGCCGTTTGTCATTCTGAACGACTTTAGGCCTCTTATAAATTGTAGTTATGCTACTCTTTGCCTCTGTCGTCTGTTATTTCATGGAATATGGCCTTAAGTCTTTACTAAAATTAATTTTGTACTTAGTTTAATGTGCACTTAAATATCACGCCATTTACACTGAGAACTAAATGGCTTTTAAACGATTTCGAACTTTCACCTCGTATTAATTAAAACTAGGCTCTAATCACTGCTCTTCTCCCATCCAGGTTCAGGCAACTATTCAGTGGAGTCAGCGTTTTGCGCGATGCTGGAGCTGCCGTCCTGGTACCTGTGCGAGCTGAGCAGCCTGCTGTTCTTCATCCTACCGGGGCTGATCATCCTCGCGCTCTACGTCCGCATGGGCTTGCGCATCAGGTACGTTATGGGGTATGTATCATGACATTTTTTTGTCTCCTGTTAAAGGAATGAAGAAAACAGTTAGTAATGAAATTTTTCAACACATTTTTCATCACAAATTTTTCCATATTGTTCAGGATATTAAATAAAGTTTTTTTAAATTGGAAATTGCCCGTGGAACTGAACAAGTCAGAAATAATTTTTTTATTAAAATGGTTTTTCCAACTTTACGACGACGTCCGAAAAAAAATATTTTCAATAATCAGTTGATCCGAAAATTGTTTTTTCTATAGCGGTGATATCTTCGTAAAGTAATTGAATTTTTTTGAAGCCAATGTTGAACGAACACTTTAATTCTCTAGATAAATCAATAATTAAACATTAGATTAAAATTAAGTAAGTAATTTTAATCTAATTGTTTTGAATTGGTTAAGTTACGTAAATTATTTCAAAAAATATTTATTAACGACAGATTTCAAGTGCATGAACAGATTACCAAAAAAAATGTGGGGCATGTGTTCCAGTTTCTGCTTTAGATTTTGTTTCAATTATGAACTAACCTTTTTTTATAATACCAAGTGACGGGACAAACAAGTCGCGCGCCTGATGGTAAGCGACACGCCTGTCCATCTCAGTTAGAGTATACTCAGCTTTAAATCGCAGAGATATGAGAGGCACTACCACTGCGTCTGTCACCCTGGGACATAAGTTGACAAGTCCCATGTGCTTGTAATTTCACCGGCACCCTTCCCTTCTTAACCGGAACGCTGTAATGATGACATTACTGCTTGGCGGCAGAAATAGGTAAGGTGGCAATATTTTTCTGGACGAGCAATTTCACAAGGAGCTCTTGAGGAGAACCTTTATGCTTGCGTGTGAGTATGTGTGTAAATTACTACGAAATATTATTCTTCGTTTCGTTTTATTTTGTAATACACTCAAATACGATTACTTCAAGTGTTTCGGTGGATGTTATGGAATTTATTTCGCGCTTTGTTTTTTTTTTAGTAACGCAACAACATTGCTTCCTTCTGAAATTCATCAATAAATATATAGCGGCTTTTGAAATTTTCACGATAAGGAAAACAGAACAACAAGCCATTTTCTCAGAAATGTTTTGAAGAACGTCCTACGAACTCGTGACGGTTATACCCTCGTGTCTAGTCCTTTTGCAATAACCTACTTTCTGACGTAGTAAAACAAAGTACTATATTCCTTTTATTTTAATATTGCATTTCATACTTGCGTTATTCTAAAAACTAACATTAAGAAAATGTATCTAACCGCGAAACCTTGTAAGATAAAGACGTGCACTTCTTGATAAACAAAGAAGATTAATTCACGAGATTAATTTTGCATAAGATTAGACGCGTCTCTCCTTGCAGATCCCTCGGGAGCCGATGGAATGCTTTAACTTTCCCTCCGACGATGAACCATTGTAAATAATTTTTGGGAAATCTGATGCTTTTTACTCTTACAAATTATGTCAAGCAATTTCTATTTGAAGTTAAAGAATTTATTTTCACGTTCAAACAAAATTTTGGATTATACAATATTACCAAGCGTAAGTGGCTTCCCATGGGTTATAAGTGAAAATTCGAAAATCTTAAAATAAACTGACGGAAGGTGCAGCTTTGTTCGCCGTGACTCGTGGTCACGTAACCAAATAGGTGGACACGCACTGATCCCCAAGACTGCTAATCTTAAATCATCTCAGTTGTATATCGATAGAGAGTTAGTAGTAGGATTTTGTACGTTTGGTATTCTGTTCAAATTTAAGAGTAGTGGCTACCCATCGAGCTGCTATTCAACTGCCATTCCAATTTTTTGATATTCTACTTTACAATGGTGAATGGCATGAGATGGCACAAACATATTGTACTAATATTATTAGGTATATGTACGACCGAAAGGGAGACGTCGAGCGAAACAGTAGTAGTAGGAGAGGTCCTTGTGAAAGAGTTCGACCAGGGAAGTACTACCACCTTACTTATTTCTGCCACCAAGTAGTAATGTCAGAATTACTGTGTTCCAGTTTTGAAAGGTAAGGGTGTTTGTGAAACTACAGGCACATAGGACTTGTCAACGTACGTCTCAAGGTGACGGGTAGTGCCCCTCAGATCTTTGCGATTTAAAGCTCTGAGTGGCACTGTAACTGTTATGAACAGACATTTACTTGATATTATAAAAAGAAATAGAATTGTTGACACTGCTGCTTCAAATATGGCTGCTACTTATGGCTGATAACGCACGCTGGGGGTCTTACCTTCTTTTTCAACAACCTGATGCAGAGGTTTCACAAACAAAAACACCTTAACACTGATTTAGTTACGAATTAAACAAGAAGTTCGTGAATTATAATTGACTTATTCACTCTTCGTTATCAATTTGTTCAGTCAGTCATGAAATAATAAAGTCAAAACAAATTAATTGATTGCAATTAATTTCTTTATCCACTTACTTGAAAAAACATAAGATAGACCGGATTTCGAAAATACGAAATGTCACGCGGTGAATTCACAGCGAGCGGCCGCGTTTGGTTATTCACTTTCCAAGTGACTCTCAAAAAAAGCCCATATTGTCAATGCACGCACGTTTATAAAGCATTGACCATCAGCTTAACAGAACGAGCTGCCAAACTAACGTGACATTTGTAAACAAAGATACCCTGATGGAGACTAGATAATGTCATTCACAGATAGCTTAGTAAATCAAATCAAATTAGTAAGACAACAAGCGATGTGTGCCATCTTTTTACGGTTAAAGATCTACTGACTGCTGTCGACTATTCTTTTCACGCTCCCAATTCTTTGCATACTGGAACCTTGTACATTTCTAAAATCTGACCCCGCACTCTGCAGGGAAAAAGCGGTTGTTCCGGAACTTAATCTTCGCCCTAGAAATCCTCAAATGTTCTCCAATTCCGACATTTTTCAACTATTTACTTATTCTGGAAGCAGATTTTCAACTTTGGAACAACATCTACGTTAGAATATATACACTTTGACTTCGCAACAAGTTATATTTATCCAACAAGGAGGTCGCCAACCCCAATATATAAAACGAATCCTATTTTTATAGATCTCTGTTTCTCCTATAGTGCACTATAAAGTGATGAAACCTACTATTAACGCGTGCGATCTTCCTTTGGTACTGGCTATCCAACTTAGATAGCTGTTTTTATAATCAAAGTGTCTTTATTTCATAATTACTCTGGAATATTAAACAAGTTGTTGATACAATGAATATTACATTACAACAAAAAGTCTTGTAAAGTAGCTCTCATTGTCTTAGCGAATGGAACTAACTGAAACTTCTAAGATGTTCTCCGAATTTGAGTTCTCCTGATATTCGAGCGGAACTGGAAACTTCGACCAGGTGCTACATTGTCGCGAAGTTGTTAATGTAATAATAGGTATAGGGTACAAATTTTGCGTTATACTTAGATATTGAATGAAGGACTTCTTGGAAATAAGGTTTCAACAAAAGCGTATTTTTTTATTATTATTGGCTCAAAATAACGTCATAAATTACGTTAACATGCAACATAGAATTTTTTCCATCATTGTTTTGAGACACTGCGACGATTTTAGAGCGTCCTTCCTGATGCGATGGAAAAAGATACCTATACTATGTGGGTTGGTTGCAAAGTATTACAAGAAAATTTGCTTTTTAAAACAAACCAACATTCCGGTATCAAAAGCTCTATTTAGTGCGTGATCTTACCGCAATAAAAAAAAATGGCAACATCGTTTAGCAACTGAAATAAATATTATCACGGGGAGATTTATCACACATTATATTGCCATGCTAGGGCCACTGATTTCGTTTTCTTACGGCTTCGAGCGCGGCGTTCCGATCTTCAGTACCTCCCACCACTTGTTGCTTTTCGAGCGCTGAGGGTTGACTTATGTCTATTGTAAGATTCTGAAACTACCAAAAAGTATTTGCGGTCGACGTCTGCCAAGGTTTTTGCGAAATTCGTCTCCTTGTTCTTACAATTTTTTTTCACAGTGTATTAGCAGATATTTTTCTTATCCCGACTGCTACGTATACTACCAATGATAACTACGCCGCGTGGTCACCACATGGCATATTTCATTGATAGACGCACTCAGCTAGGCGTAAATCCGCTGTATAAATTCCAATATACGTTTAGATGTGCTGAGAGCTCCATTAGACACAAGGTATGGCATGTTTAATGGCGATCGGAATTTAGTAGTGCCTGTCAACTATCTATCACTTTTGTCTCTACATTCTAATATCATATCATATAATATCAGAGTGCTACTCACTGTTTCAGTTAAATTACTTTTTAATGATGTACTAGAATGTCGGTTAGTTCAATTAAACAAAGGAGTTATAACAGATTTGTAAACCAACAAGCCCTATTTATTCTTTTGAGACTTGAAGTAATTAAAGCCAAAATATATTTAACTTAATTTTTAAAATTAACCATAGTGAGTATATACTGCCTTGTAAACCTTTATTTTATTTAAATAAAGCTTTTCAAGGCCCTAAACCTGTCGTTAATGTAATTAAAATTGTATTGCCGCGCGAACGGTGCGAATTGGAAGGCAACCAAAGTCGACAATGTGCACTTGTCGCTTGAGACAAATTTACTCATTGATTGATTACAGTTTTCAGTTAAAACTGCTTAAATAGAGAAATAACACCGGATAATATGCAAACGGTGAATACAGTGGGGTTTCTTTGCTTACTTACGTGATGTGGTGATTGTTTGCGTAACAGATTAAAAATTACAATTTCGAAATTTTGTTTATTCAATTCATTGTGTATTATTTAATAAACATTGATTGAATAATCGTTTTTATTTATTATAAACACTGTTTCGACTACGTTTTAGATATTTTTATAATTTTCCAATTGAAATATTAATGTGAATATCACGACTTTTTAATACAATAATAATCAACTATTTTTGTGCAACTAGATACTCCACTAGGTTGTTATAATTATTAATACAAACATCATGCGTTAAGAAATATTTTATAAGTTTCTCGCATAATAGCGCTACGACAAAAAAGTCACACCACAACAACCACGTGTTCTCAACAATCCTCATGTAACTGAGCATGCGGAGTCGTTACAGCTTCGCAGAGATATAGCGTCCCTTAGCGTATTCTATCGCCTGTACCACGGTGAGTGCTCTGAAGAGTTATTCAACCTTATCCCTTCCTCTCCTTTCCATCAGCGGACCACCCGTGCCGGACTGCGTTGCCACAGTTGGACGGTCAGTTTAATACCGTCCCGCACTAAAAAGTTTGGCAATTCGTTCTTATGCCGAACCATCAAATTGTGGAACCAACTCCCGGCGCATGTATTCCCTCCCCTCTATAACATCGGGTCCTTCAAACGTAGTGTGAAGAAGCATTTGGCCAGACCGGCAAAATGATAGTGACGGAGTGAAGATATTTGTGTTTTCCATCCGTTACTCTCATCTCTGGACTGTATTCGCACTTTCCATCAGGCGCGGTGCAGTCATTTTGCCGAGTCACAATAAAAAAAAAAAAAAAAAAAAAAACCACATTATAAAAATTTGTAAGATCCGCTTGTTTGTTCCATAGCTCAGTCGCTGGTATGCAGAAGGTGCTGGTTCGAATCCACCCTGATAAAAGGAATTTTCTTAGTGTTCGATCTTTTTATTAATTGTCCTATTACCTATTATCCAAAACTGTATTAAAGTACCTATTTGTATATATACCATTGCACAAATATTAAATAAGCAAATATAGAGTTTTTGTGGAAAAATATACAGGGTAGAATGTGTTTCTAATAAAAATACTTGACTACAAGGTTACGTAGTCGCTGTAAAAGAGCTGCCAGTGTAATTATGTTATATGTATCCAACTATAGAGGCGAAGCTGAGTGTTTCCCTATATTTGACGTTAACGTCAGTAATTACGTCAGTTAACGTCAGCCAACGTCATTTCATTTCAGATATACACGAATATCCATCCTATTGCGTATTCCCGCAGCTTTTTCAAGAAAATTATTATGAAAAATATTACGAATTGCAAAAATTGAGTTCGTTTCTACTTTTTTAACACGTTAATTAGATAATGGCAATAACATTTCCATTGGAAATTATTATAAAATGCACATTTTATTTATTTTATAATTTTTTTCTTAATTACACAGACTAGCCAAATGTAGTATGCAAATTATTTGTAAGAATGTTTACCTAAAAAGCAGTAGAGCACCTTGTGAAAGAGTTCGTCCAGGGAAGTAATGCTATATATTTTTTTTTTTTTATTATCGTGAGGAAAATGCGTTACGCATTCCCCGCCGCTGGGAGACGGCGGGGATATGTGGGACTCTCTCCTGGGGACTATGTCGATCCCCAAGAGCATACCCACTAAAAACCTCACGATGTTCCTGCGCGCACCTGGCGCCGGAGCCGCGGGGTCCCTTTCAGATGCTACCGCGACTCCGGTGGTGCTGGTCCGCCTTTGGGCAGACCCCTACACCATCGCCCCCTTAATCATGGGGGGCGACCTACACGGAGATGCCCCGGAACATTTGGAGCATCTACCGGCGGCGGAGGCCTGTGCAATGCAGGGGCAGGGTCTCCCAACCCCGCACCCTGCTGGCCTCCGCTGATGGGACGCAGGCGGTCGGCGAAGAGCCGTCGCGTGCGTCCTCTCCGCCGACGCCGAATGGGGTCCGAGAGGGCGCTGTCTTCGCGGACCCGTTCGGCTGTCTCCTTCTGCGACATCACGTCCTCGCAGAAGGAAACCATCGCCTGGCATGACCTCTCGCTTCCCAGCATGGCTCTAACTATGCTGGGCAGTGAGAGGTCTCGTCCCACCACCTCTACGAGATCCCGGCGCTGCTGGCTCCAGGTCGGGCACACCTCCAAGGCTATCTGGCCGATCGGAGTGCCTCCTCCCACCCCGGCTGGACGGCGGTCTTGGCGGCACGCCGAACCCCCACTAGCTCCTCTAGTGTGGGGCGCTCTCCAAGTGCCCTGACTTCCGCACGGCACCTGTAGGTCTGCTCGAGGACGGACGCCTCGAGCTCCCAGGGAACCTAACCTAACCTAACCTTACCAATTTCTGCCGCCAAACAGTTATGTGTGCATTACTGCGTTCCGGTATTGAACGGTAAGAGTGCGAGTGAAATTACAGGCATATGGGACATGTCAGCTTATGTCTCGGGGTGACAGGCTAAGTGACAGTGCCCAGTAGATCTTTGCGATTTAAAGCTCTGAACGGCAAAGCAACTGTTATGGACAGGTGTGCCGCTTCCATCACTCGTTTATCCCGTCACTTCATAGTACAAAACAACACAATAATTCAAAATCCATTATGGAAACGCCTTTATAACCTGTGTATGACAAAGTACACGTTTATCGGTGATCCTTCTGTCGCTAAGTTTACACTCTGTAGCGTAGTTATTTTTTTTTGGTACAAAGTAATGGAATGACTACCCATATCAGTTGCAGTACAGCTCAGAGCTTTAAATCGCAAAGATCTGAAGGGCACTGCAACTGCGCCCGCCACTCTGAGTTATACATTGAAAAGCCCCATGTGCCTGTAATTTCCCCGGAAACACTCACATTACTGCTTGGCGGCATAAATAGGTAAGATGGCAGTACTTTCCTGAACAAACTCTTTCACAAGCAGCTCTACTGCAGCATCTACCAATCAAAATAATCCTTACAACTTAAAATAATTTCACTAGAACTCCTCGCGTAAAATCTATGTAAATCTATAATCACAGTCATTTTGAAAAATGAAGGTGTTTCCTTGACGTACTAATTAACTAGAGCTTTACGAAGCTCCGTGAGCTAGAAATGTCTGTCTCGTTTTTACGAAGATTTTACTTATTATTATGAAAAACTTGACACAATTTTTAATTACACAATTATTCCGTCTTTATTTCAATCTCGTCCGATAACAATTTAAGTTGCGCCCTCACGTTTGCAACTTTTAATTTGTTCGAATTAAAAAACTTTAAATTGTGCCGAATAACGTGACAGAAGTAAAAAAGAACTCGCAATTAATAGGGACTATGAACAATGAACAGATTAATCACGAGTTTGGACCAAGCTGTACTGTAAAATGTGATTTAAAATGCTGCCTCTAAATATCGAGAATGTGTTTTGTTCAGATCGACGCACGCGCACAAGCCGGGCAGCCCGGGCACATTGAACGGCGTGAATGGTAGCGTGCACGGCGAGGCACGCCAAGCGCAATCCAGGAAGACCATTATCCGGATGCTCGGTAAATATACACACCGAACACAACTAACATAACAAGAAATTGAATGAAAAGGGAATTTTAATAATAATAATAATAATAACGCACACACTCAACATAGCCCCGCACTAGGGAAACCCTGTGTCGCGGGTGCCATGGACACACACATAGACAACCACAAATTACACCCAAACTCATGAGAGAAATAAATGTAGGCCATACAAATGTTTCTCCCGGCCCCGGAATCGAACCTGAGACCTCTGCGTGGCAGCTCGGCATGGTAACCGTTCGGCCACGGAGGCAGTTAAATATGTATGTGAATGTATGTGAATGTAATACTCTTCTACAATTTGGGGCTATTCAAGGCTAGTGTGAATAGGCATACTTTTAGGCAAACGCGTCTCATCGTCGGTCACATCGTCGCTTAACATCAGGTGAGATTGTTCTTAAGAATATGTCTATTACACATGAAAAAAAAATTAAAACCATTTTTGCCCCTTAACTACATAATTCCATCCAAATTCTTTCAGCCATTACGACATGATTTAGTAGTCTATGAATTCACATAATAAACAATTCTAATGGGAATAAAATCGTCAATGTTATTAAAACCGCATGTTTAATATAGTTGTTAGTTAGTGAGCGTGAGTTATTTAAACCAGCAGCCGTATGTAAAAGTGGATTTGAATTAACCGTGGAATCTGATCTTATGTTTCTCACGTTGAGATATTGTAACTAAGTTTTTAGTGCTTTGTGTTCAAGGTTTTGGGCAGCTCCAATTGGCTCTGACCGACGTCAGGTGCAGATTATTCTTCATCATTATTTGCTTCTATTGTTTCATATGTCCACTTTAAAATTATTTAACTATTGTCTATGAATGAGGATGAATTAATTCTTATGATTTGTTTTTTCATTAACAACACACCAATGTCTGGTATCAATTTAGGGAATTCCATCTACTGTGAGTACCAGATCAATGCACTATTCTCAAAATACTCTATCAGAAGCAATTGGTCCTACCGGGAATCGAATTCGGGACCTCCTCATTTAGTGCCCACAGTGGAAACTGTTGGGCCACTGAGGTCGCCATTTTGCAATGGTTCTATGCGAAGTACTAAATAGCTATATGGTCCCCATGTTTAACACGAAATTATACACAAATACTTAGTTAGTTACTGTATTTTAAAGCCAAAGGGAAAATTACATTAGGTACGTAGGTATTTGAAATTAAAGTGTAATTATAAATAAAGTGCGCGTGCGTGTCTGCTCGCTGGCGACGGGGCACCGAGCCTCCCTATCCCGCGCCTCCTCATGCCGTGCCCGTTGTTTAACGGCTTGCACACAGAATACCTAATAGTACAATCTTCGCAAATTGATCCCGTTACAAATACTTTTCAGTTCACGTAAATGGTCATTAACTCATCCACATCTTCCACAGCGGCTGTAGTAATCGCTTTCTTCGTGTGCTGGGCGCCGTTTCACTTCCAACGCCTCTTTTACATCTACGGCACGGGCTCGCTGTACTACCACACCATCAACCAGTACCTCTTCAGCGTCGCCGGCCTGCTATACTACGTCTCCGCCACTGTCAATCCTATTCTTTATAATGTCATGAGTCACAGGTAAGGAGTCCGCTCTGTTAAAGTTTCGCTTCACTCGTTTCACTTTTTGCCAAAGCCGGTGCTGAATCACGTCTGCGAATAAATAGTTTTATTGTTTCCAAACAACATCGTGCAAACCCCTATAAATAACGAGTTTTTGATTGATATAATAGAGTAATGCATTGTTAGTACTGTAATTAAAGTTATCATTATCATCTTTAGCCCATTGTACGGAGAATAAAATCTGCAAGGAGATATTTAGGCCATGGTTCACCGCGTTGGCCCAGTGGGGATTGGGATCATTCACAAATGAAAGTAACTTAGATATAAAAGTCACCGACCTCTCACTCAAGAAGCAACCTTTTCTTCCACTAGGTGGCCTAGCGCACACAAACTGTTCTGTGTACGGATGTAATTCGACGTCAATATTATACTCGAAGATAAATTACTCGAGTTACTAAGTAAAGTAGAATTTAAATCACGCCTGTGCTCATGTTTCTCCCAATTTTTATTTGTAAACATTTCATCCGAATACGAATACATTATATGATTAAATTTAATAATTGAAAACTCTTGTATATCTCTTGTATGTCTTGCATATCTGCGTATGAAAGCATGAATAGTACCTACACGGGCGGCAGAGTCGCCGAACTTCAAAAGGCGTTACGCTACTGTAGGATTGGATGGATATGAACGGTGGTAGCTAACAAGAGAAGGTGTGCTCCTTAATCAAGAGGTTGATGGTTCGAATCTCTGTGGCGGCAAAACCCGCTATTCGGAGGAAGCCCGTGTGCAGCATTGTGAGAGCTAGTGGGTTGTATTCCAAATATTCCAAATCTAGGACAAAAGAACGCTACACAAAATACTAATTGCACGTGAATAGACCTATTCCGCAAATAAACCATGTATGTTATTTTATGATTTCAAGTGAGCTTTAAAGAAAAGATGGATGGATTGTGTGAAAGATGACATGGGTAAGAAAGGTGTGAGTATAAAATGACGGATGATAGGGGAGAGTGGAAGAAAAATACATGTTGTGCCGACCCCACCTAGCGTGGGATAAGGACAGGAAGAAGAAGAAGAAGAAGAAGTGAGCTTTAAATTACAAAAAGTCACTGCCGCTGCGCCCGTCACCCTAAGACACAAAGTTGACCCTTCAAAACCGGGGGGCAGTCTTGCTTGATCGCAGTATTGCTTGGCTGCAGAAATAGCTATGATAATATATGAAACAGTACTTCCCTGGACGAACTTTACCTGCTACGAGAATACTAGATATGTTTAATTCACAACATAACATCATCCATAATATCACATCACCTTTCCGGTAAACTTCCATACTTGTTCCACCCTTTCGGCATTATTAAATAACAAACATCCTCTCAGTTTTAAAAGACAATTTAATTCATAATCACATTTACAATACATGTAATAAAGTGGAAAGCCTAGAAAACCCGTCAGAATCTAGAGTTAACAAAAAAGAAGCCTCATTTATTGCTCTCCTCTTCTATTTTCCTACCAATTGTAATATTGGTTAGAGGAGTAAGTATCTTAAATGTGTCACGAGACAGGGATTAAACTGGCAACACCAATAAATTACCCCAAATTAAAGGAATAGTTTGAGAGTTTACCTTCCAGGTTGAGACGTGTCCTCAATACGATTTATAAACCTTCCCCGACACTCAGATTCCTTGCGATCCAGAGTTAAATGATATGAATTTTACACAAGAATTCAATATGACTTTACTGAAAGCAAATTAGGGTCAAACCGTAAGAATTTTGTCCATCAACTGCAGGATTTTTGATTTTTGTGGTTAACAAAGACTTGTACCAAGTACCAAGGCTGAATAACACTATATAGCAATCAACATTCATTCAAAGAATCATTACAGTTCCTTTGTAAGCAAGATTAGTTTTTTAATACGCCTAAATTCAATCAGATAACTTTTGAAATCCTTTACAATTTTAATTCAACAGTAAATAAAGAATCCTTAAATCGGGAATTTTTTGTCTTTTTGTGCATCCATCTGTCTACATTTTAAACCCTTAAGAAAGTAACTAAGAACTACTTTTAAATTTCACAGCATCTATGACAACCCGGCTAACTTTAAATTAAATTTGAAGCTAATTGAACGCATGCCCGGCTTTAAGCTTTCACCTTGAGTTCAATCGTAACTGTTGATTTGTATCTAAAATTATTCACGGTATTAGCATATCAGAGTGTTGTTTTTCGTTCAACTTCTGAAACTTTATACACTATGTTATCGTCGACTTTAGCAAAACAAACTTTTCGTTATATCTACACCTACGAGCATTCAAAGTTATACATGACGTAAATTTATAGCCCGTGATTCCCGATTAAGAAAGACCAAAGAAATCGCTTAAAAAATAAACACATGTGAACATCCAGGAGATAAGCAGCGTCGTCCTATGTTATATTGTACATAAATCCAAAAACCAATCTACCTGTTCAATGTGCTATACCAGAATTTATACGAGAATTCTTGTGTTTAGTACGGTCTAATTAAACCGAATGTTTCCAAAATTCTGTTACCGAATTTCGGTCAGTGTTATCCACACTAGCAGCTGTTGCTTTCAGTTGATTAACTCAAAGTAGGATCAATAATTAGAACGCGATTTGATTATTTGTTCATTCAAACAGCACTTTATTAAACGAGGCAATTTCATTGCACGAATTAACACAGATTTAACTTGGTCTCAAAATAATTTAATTCAAGAATTGAAATGATACTGTATTGTTTAATAATCAATTTAATGACTGAAGTTTTCTCTAAAGAGGCTGGTGCAAGATGATCAGTTACAAAATGATGAAGTAACCGCCAGACGCTTTTGAAAAAATGTATACGTGCAAAAAAAATGTATACGTGCAATTACTGGTAGGACTCCGTTTGAATCCTGTAAACCTATATTTAAAGATCTTGGTTTATTACCCCTGGCTGCCTTATATATTTATGAAGCCAGCATTTTTGTGAAAAATAATTTACATTTGTTTATAAAGAGTATTGACGTGAACCATCGAAAGTATAGAAATCCCAATAGACTAATTTTTTTGACGTACCTAAGGTAGAAAAATGTAATCAAAATTGTTTGTGTATGTGTGTCAGAATTTACAATAGATTACCAAATGATATTAAACACTTGCCCATTACATTATTTAAGACTAAATTATATGAATTGTTAAAGAATAAAGTATATTACAGTATTAGGGAATTTCAACAATAATTTTTATGTAAAAGAATTTAAATTAATTATATATAACTTAATGTAAATGTAATCATGTGACGACCTATTTTTCATTTATTTTGCATGCCTAAATTATCTTCGGGCGAAACATGCTTGAACTTATATGTACATAATATTACTGTGTTATCATGACCACCATGTTTTATGCAAATAAACGATTTGATTGATTGATTGATTGATTGATTTGATATGATTCATCAAGTTGCTACTGGCTACACCTCCTAATATTCAAAATGGCGACCGTCACACATCTTATAACACTTATCATACTTACTTTTATATTTAATCATTTTTATGTAATAGTTAAATTCTGTTAGGCGAAATTAGTTACGTAAACCTGAAAAATATAAAATCACACGAATTTTTGTCATGTCTTATTTTTCGTTTCCTGAATCATTAAATAATTTTTTAACCGATTTCAAAAAACGGGGGAGGTTTTCTTGTATGTATGTTACGCGACAACGAGACTACCGCATTTGTGAACCGATTTCGATGTTTCTTTTTTTGTTGGGAAGAGGCTATCTCGGTTGTAGTTCCGTTTAAATAAAAAAAAATACTCCACCTCTAAGGGTGGCAGACCACGGAATGAATCCGGTTTCACGCATTTTCCAGTAATCGATTTCAATAAAACTTGATAAATAGATATAATTCCACACACTTTTAAGGTCGGTTTTTTTAGTAGTTTGTACTGATTTGTATTAGAGATAGACCAACATATTTATACAGACAAATTAAACTTGAAATCGTCATATTTCATGAATGAACCAATCTAAAATAGTTTTTCAGGCATTTCTAATTTAAAAACTTTCCTGCGAAAGTTAAAAACTCGATGCGAGTTCCCACTTCGCCTCGGGTCTCTCGAATCCTGAATCATTCGATTCACATCGGCATGTTGTTTTTGATATCGATTTCAGCAAATTACCATTGAGCTCTCGAATTAATAGCTATGAATAAATTACTTCAGTAGACGTGCCACTTGATCCGTCTACATGTTACTCAGTAAATGTTATATATACACGAAGTAAGTTGTTCCTATTGGTACACTTCTATACGTGATGAGTGTTATATACACTGAGGTCCGTATCAACAAATTGATGGATTTATTAGTTGAGTATGAAATGCAAGATGCGCTACTTATGTCAACCAATTGAGTGCACGTTACAATCGTAACGCTTAAATAATTATCATTTAAGAGTTGTGCAACCTTCCGCGCATTATATATGGCAATTAAGACCGTCACCGAACCTATTGAAGCAGAATTGCGTTAAGTCGGCCAGAAAAAACTTTATTTCCATAAGAGCCAGAAAAACGTTGTGAGTTTCAAATCGGTCCTTGGGATAGCGTGTCGATCCCGCAACGAATCAAGAAATCTACTACAACTTTACGATAAAAGTAATGTCAAAATTGGATACGAACGAGACGATGCAAATCCTAATCAATCGACATGTATTTACATGGTCTAAGTCACTTGAGATAGTGTCATTCAAGAAGCCGATGATTATAGTCTTTTAATACAAGAAAATTTGTGACGCATCTTAAGATCTGAGTTTCCATCCTGTCTTATACGCAGGCTTGAAGCTCATTTTCAGTTACCACAGATGTCTAAAATTTTATATTTATATATTATGCGAGATTCTAGTCAACCGAACACGTTCTTTGGCACTTTTCCAAGAGGTATTGATGGTTTATAATAAATTTAGCGATTTGGCGAGTGATTGAGTAATCCGTTAACTTGTGAATGACAATTGTTGAATATCAATCTAACCTCTTGAAATATCAGTATATTTAACCTTCACTGTAATCCAAAATTTAAAGCAGTTAATTGAGTGAAACTTTATAGAACATTGGTATAAAGACAATTAATGTAATCCTTAATGAGTTTCAGTGAATAATCTGCACGTTAAACCCGTTATTAAATCAGGACAATAATTCAGGCTAAATCCAATTCATTTCTACGATAAGTCTTATTAAGGTTCCACAAGGGAATTTCGTAAACCATTCTCATTTGTTAATCTACCTAGCTACGGTTTGAAAACAAATTGCCAATAACATATGCGGAAAACGCAACTAATTTAAATGTTACGAGTGTCCACTATTCTAAATACATCATCCCACTGCTGGCTGGGTAGTAAACCAACATAATTTCTTCACAGGTACAGGATCGCCTTTAGAGAGACGTTATGCTGCAGCAGAATTCGAACGAAGAAAAGCAAATATCGCGAGCACTCCAGCATCAGAGAAACCATGGTCAATCATACGTCAGAAGGTACTCATCTCGTCAGGGTCCGTTCCAGGAATCGATTAGACCATAGAGTCTTTCGCCGCTGCAGCTACGGAGAATCCATGACGCTGTGCAGTCAAAAATGGAGGGACGAATATGCCAGTTACACAGAAAAGAAACGTAAAGGTAACCTTCGTTGCGAACGAAGTAATTCAAATAATAATGAAAATCAGGTTATGATTAATGATAAGGATTTTAACAAAGTTGACACTGACATGGATAGTGATGATAATAACATAAATATCAATATAAATATACATTTACATAAGTGAGATTTTTTTGTAAAGAAATTATAAAGACTTGTGGTTGTTCTCTTAGTGGATTTGATAATTGTATTTAGGTAAAATTTGGCTACTTATATAAAGGGTGTCTAACGTTTTAAATACATTTTGTACTGGATCACCGAAACCTTTCGCGATTATGGAGAGGGAGCGCAGGATATAGGCCTTTCGTTGTAATATGTTCACCCGTAGGTTCGCACGTTGTTATGGGGAAGTCAGTAGCAGTAGAGCCAGTTGTGAAAGAGTTCGTCCAGGGAAGTACTGCCACCTTACCTATTTCTACCGCCAAGCAGTAACGTCAGCATTACTGTGTTCCGGTTTTGAAGGGTAAGGATTCTGGTGAAATTACAGGCACATGGGGCTTGTCGGACGTGGCAGTGTGCTTCAGATCTTTGCAATTTAAAGAATGGCTCTGCAACTGTTATGCAACGTGTAGCTTACAATCAGACGACTTGTTCGTCCCGTCACTTGATTTAACAAAACAAATGAGCAGCCTGTGGACAAGTTACCCTATGCATCCAATTCAATAATAGTTTAGGATGCTGTTGGGACTGCCACGCTTTTGCAGTACATCCGGTATGTTCGCGAAGGCGGTTGCTGACAACTTCAGTGCTATAATACACAAGATAACTGTTTCCCTGACGTGCCGCGTGAGTGACAATCCTAACAGCCTCATATGGTTGGTCTCTTAGAATAATAACGCATAGAAACCTAGTCCGCACACGCTAAGTGAGGCAAATTGAAGCGCGCCCAATGGGCCTACACGAGCGGGCGGGCCTTCAATGCTCAAGGTCAACTTGCACCGCGAACAGCTCAAGAATTTTAGGTAAAAATGACGAAATGCAAGCATAAAATAGATACTAACATCACATTCCACAAGGAAGTAACGCGTTTCAACTTGTATTTTTATATAAATATTCACTAAAACCGAAAATTAACCTACTACTAAAACTAGCCTACATGAATTTGATTTTTGCCTCGCTTGTGACAGTTCATTTGATATAAAACTATCATTCTATGCGTTATTATTCTAAGGTTGGTCTGGAAGTACCTTGCCTGTAATACATTTAAACATTGGAACTTCACACACATGGATTCCTGGCTTCCTGGAGGCTTGGTGTAAAAACGTTATGTATTTTTTTTCTTCTTCTTATGACAACCTTTTTACTAACATAGGCTAGATGTTTTTTGTAACTAAAACGATGTAAAATTTTTGATTTCATTTCATTTCATTTGATTGATAAATGCAAATTTATAGGACTATGTTTAAGAAACAAACTTTATGTAAAATATCGTGATAATAAAATTTATAAGCAACTGATGCCTTGTCACTTGCTATTTTCATTTCAAGCTTAAGAATTCAGATTCTTTATATATATGTACATATATAAGTTACATTAGTTTTATTTCAACAAGTTAAGATTAAGTACGTGTAATTGACTATGATAATATAAATAAATAAATAATAAAATTAAATTATTTCTTTACCTGCATGACTTAGTCCCATAGAGAAAAATAGTTATTTTTGATACAAGTGCGGAAAGTTAGTCATTATTCACGAGTCTCGAGGCTTCTTGGCCCGAGCCAGAGGCGAGGGTCAAGACGCAAGACAAGTGAAAATGACAAATCCGCACGTGTATCAAACGACGTTTTTTAATACATTTGCGAAAAAACTACATTGAAAGTAAAATAAAACAGTATTTAAAAAAACTCATTTTCTGCTAGTAAATTAAAATAATGAAATACAACCACTGCAACCATTATTTAAAAGTCTATGGGTATCTAGTTCTAACGTGCTGTTTTTGTTTATTTTCTGTAATATCGGTCTGTAACCACTTTTCTTATTATGAAGTCCTGGTACTTTTGTTTAAACTTCTTTAGGACGGGGCACGGTAGTGAGATACAATTTATCTGTAATACATAGAACAAAATATATACATAAAAATCTCGCCTGTCACTTATTCAGGGGTAGGCAGAGACTGTGGACCTCCACTCGATACGTTCATTATATAGTATTTGTAAATAAATATAAGTTTTAATGACGAATGACTTACGTCACAAAGCACATAAATATGAAATAAATATACAATCTCTTTAGTTCTATGTTTAAGACTTAAAACAACAGTAAATTAAAAAAAAACTGGAAAAGTAAAAAGCACTAGTGCGAGAAATCCAACTTTCCGCACGATTTGTAGTGCGAAAAATACCACGTTTTGAGCAACTGTATTAAAAAATTTATTTAAAATGTAAAATTAGTCTTATTTTTATTTATTTATTAGGTTCATCAACGGTTGTTACATCAAATAACATGTTCAATTTGCATTGTCATGAGTGTTATGCCAAGACGGTCAACTAGTGACAGTTGAAACACAACTTGCGTTGAGCTGGTTAGTCTTTTGGTCTTCATATTATTTAACTGCTGTGAAATCGAATACAAATACAAAAGAAACAATATAGGTAAGAAACATGGAAATCAATAATAATACATATAGATAAGATATACCCGTGCCAATTATTGCTCTACGGAGACCGGTTAGCGAGTCCGAGGACATATCCCCTGTGGCACTGTGCTCAATATGTAATCTAGACAGACGGCAGACAGGTGAGTAGGTGGCGACATAATCATACGACGACGGTATCTATGCGGAATTGTAAAGTAAGTCTTATTTCTAAACAAACAACTAAAATAAAAGCAAAAGTCCATCATCATCATAATCAAAATCATCCACTATGATTTTGTGCTAGCCTCACCCTTCTATATCCCACGATTTTGATGATGGTGTCTCTCGTGACCCATCTCGCTTCGGGAAATGTCACGTTTGTGTCCACCACCATTCGGTTATCGCTTTCCTTCATCTATCATGTATGTGTCGACATGACTTCCCTTTTCCATCATCGAGAGACTAGACGTAGGCTGGGGTTCGACCACTATGTTGTAGATATTCTAAGGAATCGCACAAACCGTTTCGCTTCCACATGTATACGATAAACGGCTAGAGAGTAAATTCCCAGCCAGCGAACTTTTTCCGAGAATACTATAACTTGGATCGTTTCAAGGCGAGAGTGAATAGGCATCATTTACGTGTGCGGCTACATCGTGGATCTCATCATTACTTTTCATCAGGTGAGATAGAGATAGAAAATGTCTCGCAATATATCCTCAGCTCAGCTCCGTTTTGGCTTTGTTATCAGTATAGTCTTGGACCTTAGTTCGTCTTCGGATAGCAACTATACGCCAATATTGTAAATAACAAACACTACGTAACAAATTTTCTTAATGGTTCTGTTTAATTGGGCAGCAAGTGTGAAGAAAAGAGTAGCCTATTATACCGCAGGACCTGTGCTTTTGTGGCTGTCATAGTGCCATTTACGTAGCTGCTCATTTACATACTTACATAGTAGGTATTTTCAGAATAATAATAATAATAATAACGCACACACTCAACATAGCCCCGCACTAGGGAAACCCTGTGTAGCGGGTGCCATGGATATTTCTCCCGGCCTGGGAATCGAACCCAGGACCTCTGCATGGCAGTACGGCATGGTAACCGTTCGGCCACAGAGGCAGAATCTCGAAAAAACTACACATTTATAGGTTCTTTGTCATCAATTTGTAGAATTTTGGTACGTGTTTATTAGACAATAAGGTGGAATATAATATGCAGGTAAGCTTAAATACTAGAAAGTAAAACTAGGTTTAAATTATATGACTAAAATTGGGTCCCCGCGGCAAGGTGCTCAAGATGCTGGCAGCGTTCCCCCCTTGTATGGCTATGCTAACCTAACCTAAACTATGGCCTGTGGATTTGCCAGATAGTTTTATTAATTTTTTGGATAAAATTTTGTACAGATGAAGGGGACCGGAACCCCACAACCCCACGGGCCAAGGGTTGTGACTACAAAGGCTGTTAATAGGTAGTCCGTCCGTCCGTCCGGGCGTTGAAATATACTACTGATTTAAAATATAACATTCCCTTTTTCTCTTTATACAGGGTGAAAACTTGAGACGGGGCAGCAAGGCCAGCTACCTTAATCGTTGTAGTTACAGGAAAACGGTTCTAGAAGACTATCCATGAATTTTGAAGATATTTTGATTGGCATTCACAGATTTTGAACAAATGGTACAGTCAGCAAGATAAAAGGCAATTTTTACAAAACTTTTTTATGCCATTCGATCCGGTCTCTGGTAAGGATCAATACTCTCTATGGAACCAACTGAGGTAAGAGTACTCTAAATGTCAGAAATCGAAAATAACTTTTTACCACACATTTTGTAGGGACCTATTTAGTAATCAGTTATTCTAGGAAGTTAAGGAAACTAACAATAAGGAATCTAACATATTGACAACGTATTATGTATTTCAAAATAAAAACAATAACGAAAAGCAAAATAACATAAAAAGTCTATGATAGTAAGGGCTCGAATTGATTGCCGCCTTGGCGGATGCATCGATTCGCTCTCTTCCGCAAAGAGCAAGTAGCGGCTGAAATTCTACTCAGATGCATTCTATTGAAAATTGCTGCAAGTGCGTCATTCAATTCTAAAACATTGTTGTATTTTTATAAATTTAATTTTTTACATAGCCCCACAGAAAAAATCAAGGGGCGTCAGATCAGGACTGCGCGGTGGCCATTACATGACCATGTGTTCCAATTAATTTGTTTCCACACTTGAGAACATTTTGATTAAAAATCGTCTTAAAAGTGACAATTCTCTATTAGAAAAACAAAACAAAGCTGTTCCAAATTTTAAAAAGTAGTGATATGATTATAATTTGATTTTACTTATGTCTAATTTGTAAAGTAGTGGTCAGTTCCGTTTCTAACAAAAACTTTTCATTTAAAATGTGTGGCAAAAGATTTTTGCGATTTCTGCCATTTCGAGTACTCTTACCTCTGTTGGTCCCATAGAGCCTATTGATCGTTACCAGAGACCGGATCGAATGGCATAAAAAAAGTTTTGTAAAAATTGCCTTTTATCTTGCTGACTGTACCATTTTCTCAAAATCTGTGAATGTCAAACAAAATATCTTCAAAACTCATGGAGACTATTCTAGAACTGTTTTCCTGTAACTACAACGATTAAGGTAGCTGGCCTTGCTGCCCCGTCTCAAATTTACACTCTGTATAAAGAGAGACCTCAAAATTTGCACAATTCTTTAATGGTACGCAAATTTCGACTTTCGTTGTCCTGACAACAAAAACAAACTTTTTGCAGGGAAATTAAGTTTATAATGTTTTGACCCAGAAACAAAAAATGTGTTACATGGTGTAATCAGACATCACGTGAATACCATCACGCCTATAGAAATGTTCTACTTAAACCATAAATCTCTTTGATATCGATCGATGATTGAATCGAAAATCATCATGTGCTAGGTACGTTATGAAACGAGGGTTATGTTACGTAATGGCACGAATATGAAATAACCACTATAACCACTGAAACTTCAATCATTCTGTGCGAAGCCTTTGACAATTTTCAGTGTAATATCTGGGCATATCGATTCAGTAGGGTGACAAAAATTTGAAAAAACTTTCTTACAGTTTTGCGTTTCTTGTAACTGGAAAAGAAACTAGTTTTTTCGGATCTAAAATCGCGTTTGTTTGTTCTTGATTTCAATTATAAAAACCTAACTATTCTCACAGTCGAGGTCTTCAAAGTTGAAATTACAGACACTTGGGACTTGTTAACTCATGTCCCAGAGTGACAGGCGCAGTTGCAGTGCCACTCAGATCTTTGTGATTTCAAGCTCTGAGTAGCACTACAACTATTATAGTTAGGCGAATCCCTTGCCATCAGGCAATTATAAAAAAAATAGTTACCCAATTCCGTATCGTTACCCAATTCCGTCTATTACGCCGCTTTTTTTTTAAAAAAAACAGCATACAATAGTAATTCCAGAATATGTTATCGAAATTCCAAATTGGTTACCCACAGCTCCTTTAGTTTACAACACTAGTAGTTCAAAGTTAACTATTTCAACTGTTTACTAGATAAAAATGAACGATAAATTTAAGTATATTTTTATATATTTATATAGGGCTCGTAACAAAATTAGGTATGTAATTATGTTTTTTGTGTTCTTCTCAAATCAAATCGGTAAATGAGATACTGTTTTTTTTTTACATGCAATAGGAATGAAGTTATTTTAATGTTTCATTAATTTACATATAAGGAATATAATTATAATAACAATAATTCTAAGTATTAATTTAAAAAGTTGCTAATTGCTACTACACACGAGAACTGTCAAGAGCTCGGCTCAAATGGTGGCGAACGAAGGAATGTAGTTATTTTTCGGGGAGAATTTATACTGTTTTAGTGTGTATCTGCAGTTTTATTTAATCAGAAAAGTTTTCAGAACATTCAACCATAATATAATAATTAATTAGACAAGTATGGCATTAATACTTACCCTTCGCTCGGAGCGTACGGTTGTCACATTATTAATTTAGTTGTACCTAGAGGTCGTAAACATAATTTGAAAAATATAAGGTGTTCGTTATATTGTATTGAAATAACCTTCGTTAAATTCAATAGGTGCTTACGTATTGATATTTTTATACTCGTATCGGGGATTGGTATCTCGATTATGGGTGAATGATTATGAAATACATACGTAATTCTGAACAATTCACCACGATAGATACAGCTACTATTTAATGTCAACGCGAATGCACCGCGAGACTATGTGAATGTGTGCGTCCGTACGCGATGCGCTCATTATGACGCGAAGTTACGTTTTTATGGAGTTACACTACTTGTTTTATTATATTACGATATAATTATGTTACGCTTTCCATAATCACATCATGTGAAGATAGGGTTCTGTTAAACAGCAGGCTGTCACAAACTTGTCAAAAATCTGGTAATGAACTGTGCAAAAACACACATCACAAACATCCTATCAATATTAAATTTAACTACAAAAACATAAATTTCGAAATAGTAAATAATTTTACTTTGCTTGGCTTAAATATAAATTCTAATATTAATTAGAAATCACATTTGTTGAATAAAAATTCGATTCAAAATATCAACATTTCATTATGATCTTTTTTTTTATTGGATGTACAAAACAGTTTACATTCAGTGAAACATGTTGAGATACAATTTATAGTCTTAATCTAGAATATAGATCGAATACTTGTACATACAGCGTAAAAAAGGAAAAAGTGAGACAAAGTGGAAAAGTGAGATTACAACTTAAAACTAATGCAACTAAAGACTAACATAGATATTAATTTGTCCGTGCTAATAAGAACACGAATTGAAATATTTGAAGAGATTGGTATAAAGTCGACAAAAATTGTTGTCGAAAACATCAATGTGACCTCCAGATTCTAATATGAATAAATCATTGTACGTTCGGCACATTCTAGTCACGGGGTTATAAAAGGATGTATTATTTCGATAAACATTTAACAGAACGGTTTTAGAACGACGAAGATTTGGTTTAATGTTAAAGTTAATGTGAGATAGCAGAGTAGGAGAAACAAGGCTACTGTGTACGAGCCCATGCAAGACTACAATATCCTGTATTTTACGTTGGGTCCGTAGTGAGCAAATTTTGAACTTGGCCAACCTCTCTTGGTAAGTAGCGAAAATGCGACCCAGACCCGATCGGAATGCGACAATTTTAAGAGACTTGTTCTGTACTTGTTCTATGGGGTTGGGGTGCATTTCATAATAAGAGGACCATATAACACAGCCGTACTCAAGTAAACCTCTTATGAGACTGTTGAAGAGGTTGATAAAAGTGGAGGGTCTTTTAAAGTTTTTAGTAGCTCTTACGATAAAACCTAAGGTTTTATATGACTTGAATACGATGTAATCATAATGATCTCTAAAGGTGAGTTTTCCATCCAAGTATATGCCCAGGTCCAGATCCAGGTCCAGGTCCCTGGCTACAGATTTGCGTTGAAGCGTTTTGCCGCCGATTGCATAGTTAAAGAATACTTTTTGACGTTTGTTAGTGAAGCTCATCACAAAGCATTTGTCAACGTGAAGGTGCATAGAATTATGTTTGCACCAATCTGCTATTGAAATGGCATCTGTCTTTAACGGTTGTGAACACCTTAAGGTCGTCAGCGTATAGTAGACATGGGCATTTCAGCCTATGGATCAGGTCATTAATGAAAACATTAAAAAACAATGGTCCTAGGTGAGAACCTTGGGGTATGCCAGATTTGATTGGCTTGGGAGCCGACTTAAAACCCTTTACAACTTTACGAAATAAGACGAACTTCAGACACATGCACCATCGCTTTTCACATTACAATAAAAACTACATTACCGACACGCTATGATGGCTGAAGGTCACTCAGCGGGCAATGGAGCGAGCGATGCTCGGTATTTCCCTACGTGATAGAATCAGAAATGAGGAAATCCGTAGGAGAACTAAGGTAACCGACATAGCTCTAAGAATTGCTCAGTTGAAGCGGGGCACATAGCAAGGAGAACCGATGGCCGTTGGGGCGGAAAGGTTCTCCAATGGCGACCGCGCATCGGACGACGCTCAGTGGGTAGGCCCTCCAACAGGTGGACCGACGATCTGGTAAAGGGCGCGGGAAGCCGATGGATGCGGGCAGCGCAGGACCGATAGTCGTGGAGATCGTTGGGCGAGGCCTATGCTCAGCAGTGGACGTCATATTTTTGACTCAAATTTCCACGAGGTAGAAGTTGTGCTGGACAGCGATCTTATAAATGACGATCGTATTCAATTTCATTTTTTTAAATTTCGAATTTCGAAAAACAAATGCCGAGTTGTGTCGTAAAATTACACACTCATAAATTTGACTGCACGTCACTATTGACAACAACGTACAGCAATTAGCTCCTTCAACGTAGTCGTGAATTAATACGAAACTAGATGATGCGATGATGATGATGATGATGAGCGGACAAACGTCAAAACGGCCGTCATAGCGTGCCGGTACTATAATAAGAACAATTTGCAATATAAAACAAACCGACACATGCAAGCCTCATTTTCAGAAACACAATCACCTTATCATGCATTTTTATTTTCAAAACTTGTAAATTTGTACATAAACACTCAGAGTTCTACACTAAACGTTCAGACCTTCCTACTCACCACAATTCAAGGTGCCCAAACAAGATAATACTTCCCCGCTCCCGTCTCTAAATGCACGCAGATGGCCCATTTGTCATATCCGTTAACATATTATATAACAAATTGCCAGGCGAAGTTCAAAACATAAAGAAAGATAATAAATTTATATCAGAGCTGAAACAAATTCTTTTGTCGAAATGCTACTACACTATAGATGAATACTTAAGTCATAAATATATAACGAATTAATATATAATAAAAAATAAAATCATTACATATTTTATATTTTTATATTTTTATATTTTATTTTTTATTACTTTTTTATATTATTTGATATTTTAAATTAGATTTTAGTTATTTTGACTACAGGATTACTATCATTAATTTATAGAATTTTTACAACTTAAATAATTTTTTCTCTTTGGAAAATAAATACATCAGCGTGGCGTCCTCCTCTCTATTAAAATTGCGGTGCCCAACAGGTACCGCAATTGGTTCTCGTAGCTACCTATAAGTTTTCATGTTTGTGTTTTTACATTGTGGAATGCAATAAAATTACTGATTACCTTTACTTTACAATACGCCGAGGTTATTTAAACATTGCAAACAATGTTAGTACAGGCACTACATGGGTACTAAATAAACACAACGTACCCCATCGGGGTAGCAAATAGTTAATTAGTTCTTTCTAACAACTACCAACATAGACTTATAATAGTACTTAAAATAGACACATAATTCACAGAATGTTAGAAGGAATGAAGTGTAATGTTACATTATGGAAGAATTAAACAGTTCACTAGCTCTCATAGGAGAGTCCATCATGAAGTCTCTCACACTGTAGTAGCTCCTATTTATGAAGAGAGACTTTAATTTTGTTTTCAATATGTTGTCATTTTCTTCTTTCTTAAGTGAGTGGTATTTTGTTATAAATTAATACACATCTACAAACATTTTCTACAACTTCATAATGCCCCCATAATTATACAATATCCCCATTATCATTTTGTTAAACCATAGAGCTAGCTCGTCGCCGATAGGCCCGACTTTAAATTGTTCACATTACAGTTTGAAATGCCTAGACACACCATGATATTGCCACTTCTTTTCTTCTATTCGATTCTACCCGCGACATAATGTAATCCGACGTACGTTTGTCGCGCATCTAGTAAGCCCCAACAAGAGCATCCAATCTAAGTTATAAAAGAGCCATCGATGGAACAAATGGGAAGACAGAATTTTATAAAGCAAGTATACAAACTGTTTTCGAACGAAATTCGCTTCCACTTACTCTTTGAAATACTAAAGTGGGTAAAAGTAAGGTAAGGATTTTATACGAATGTTAAGACTTTTGTATTCCATTTATAAGGTACACAGATAAGAATAAACTTTTTACAATTGTTTGTACGCATGTATCATAAATAGGACGGTTGCTCCATAACAAAACCTAGTAAGTGCTTTAGACAAAATTTTACAGGAGAGCCCAAAAACACAAATCGAGGTCGTCCTTAAACTCTAGCCTGAAATAGTAATAGAATTAGATAGGGAACTAATCAAGTAATATATTGGTGTGAAAGAGTTCTTCCAGGATAGTACTGTCATCTTACCTATTTCTGCCGCCAACCAGTAAAGTCAGCACCACTGTGATCAGAATTTGAAGGGTAAGGCTGCTGGTAAAATTATAGGCATATGGGACTTGTTAACTTAAGTCTCAGGGTGACGGGCGCAGTGGTAGTGACCCTCAGATCTTTGCGATTTAAAGCTCTGAGGACACTGCAACTGTTATGGACAGGCGTGTGGCTTACCATCAGGTGCACGACTTGTTCGTCCCGTCATTAGGTATTATATAAAAAAAATCCAGAATCTAAACACAATATAAGCATTTTCTAGGTATTTAGTTTAGTTATTGCATTAGAAAATACGGAATAAAATTTTATTTTACTTGACTAATTAAATTAATAAAACGACTAATGTTTTCAGTATTAGTAAAGTTCCACTATCCACTAATCGCCAATTCAAATAGCTAATAAGGCACTTTAAATACTTTAAAACCTAACAAGTGTCAAATACTTGCTACGTTTTGTATTGGTTAAAGTGACTTAAAAGACCTTTGGCTGGTCACGAACCAGACTAGGTGTGCCTAACTAGGTTTTGTAATTGAATTTAAATTGTAGAATTCTGAGGCGGCTGTCACCACCATACTTACTACATAATCTCAGTACATAGTACTAAAAAAACCGACCTCAAAAGTAC
Organism: Hyposmocoma kahamanoa; assembly: GCF_003589595.1. Lineage (NCBI taxonomy): Eukaryota > Metazoa > Arthropoda > Insecta > Lepidoptera > Cosmopterigidae > Hyposmocoma > Hyposmocoma kahamanoa. Next base: position 530,713 of record NW_020653733.1, on the reverse strand, counting down.
TTGGCATTACGTCTATTTGCTATTAATAAATTCGCCACTATACAGGACTTGACACTGGAGACTATAAAAAATCGGTTCTCACTACTCAAAGAATATTGAGAGAAAAACGCCTTGAATTGGAGAAATAGCAAATCAACCATTAAAATAATTAATCCTTAAGAAAATTTAGGCGCTATTTATAAAAATGAATCCTCATGCGTGAACAGCCCCCTTAGAGGTGGATGAGTTCCTTCAAAATGAAATGGGACCACTATGGAAGTACCCCCTTTCCAACAAAAAAGAATCATGAAAATCGGTTCACAAATACCGGAGTTATCGCGTAACATACATACAAAAAAAAACAAAAAACACATACAATCGAATTGAGAACCTCCTCCTTTTTCGAAGACGGTTAAGAAGTAAAAAAAATTTAAAAAAAATTGTACCTTACTAGGTTTTGCTCTGGAGCTGCCGAATAGGTTTAACATAAAGACCCGACTATATTGCAGACAGCGACGGAATGAGCATGGCTGTGCCGTGTTCGTTGGCTTGTCATAAATGGTAATTTATATGTCAAGTGTAAAGGAACGAGTACCGTGGACCGTATTTCTGTTAAGAACGATCTTTGAAGGCGTAGGTACGCAATCAACAGATCATTTATGTAAGTATTTTTTTCCAATTTAATGCTATGTGCATTCTTAAACAACGGGAGTAGTGATTAAAGATATAATATTGGGAGAACTTGGAACTACATTATAATTTAGAACTACATGCCAGATGGTGCGTTGAAACGGCGCGTGGCAACAGAACGCGTGCGCGTCGGACAAGAGGCCAGGAAACGAAGCGGCGGCGGCGGCGGCGGCGACGGCGGCGGGCGGTTGGTGCGTTGAATTCATAGCGTTGCGGCGATGCAACGCACCAGAAGCGCCCGTGTAGCATCGCTCTTATCGTATTAACATAATACAATACAACAAATAGTTGAACTCTGTACAAAAAAGCAGTAAGTGCGGCTGTTTCTATGAAATTAGTCATTAGCTCAAATTATTTATTATGAAAGTTTATTTTAGGCACGTTAGAAACAAAGAATTTTATATAGTTTCAAATAGAAAGAACCTGTTTTTACTACAGTCGTTCTTCAATCTCCACAATTTATATTAAGTTACATTGTACAATAATGCCATGTCCGTGTAGCCAGAATAAAAAATCAGTGTTCGTCTCGAAAGTCTCGATTTTCCCTAGATTGAATACTTTAGAATGAGTCTAGGAAATGCTACAAAATCGTCGAGACTCACGAAATTTACGACTCGGATACTCCTGGGAAAAAAGCTCTGGTGTACAGATGCCTACATACTGTGTGATGAACTCACACACAAGGACACAACGCCATTCATTGCAGAATTGCAGCGCTCGATCAGCGAATATTATTTACGTGTGCGCTACGTTTCCATAATACAAAAATATTGAGCGAATGGAGAAACGTTCTCTGAAGTTTTTGAAAAGGAGCATTAGAACGATGTCGAATTATAATAACCATATCTATTTATAAGAGTTATATATTGCGACCGTCACCCTGAGGCATAAGTTGACAAGTCCCATGCGCCTGAAATTTCACCAGCAGCCCCTCCCTTCGCAACCGGAACGGAGTAATGCTCACCAGTGGCGAGGCGTCCATATAATTCGATTCCCACTGGCTAAAATTTTCCACATAAAAATCGTACATTCCAAATTTCAAATGTAAAGTCCTTGATAATACGACGTATTGTACCCTTCCCGGTGGATCTTAACCAATGACAGCACGAATAAGCCGCCATCGTCCCGGTATTTATTTCATTCATGAAATCAATTCGCTCACATCAAAATACACGGACGCATTTGCAAAAAAACATAGCGGAATACGACCTAATAATGGCGGCCCACAACCCGAAGATTATCGGGTTATCATCGAATAGCGTTCACGTTAATTTAAATCTTATTTCCACAAAGATACGATTTATTTTTAAACACCGATGACTTTGGCGATAATCGCCAACTTACAGGAAAAAAACTTAAAGTTAATTCCTGTAAGTTGCCAGCTATGATATTAATACAACTAAACTAGAAATATGATTTTATCTGTGCTTTGATCTATGTCGTGAGTTCTATGAGTGTTTAATAATAATTAGCGGTCTAAATTTACTTTCCGCCATTTTTCGCTATGGCTGCCATACAAACTTTTTTGGCGATAGATAAAAATGTCTTCTAATTCGACTTAAAATGGCTTGGCTTCAATCGTAATTTGGGGTCAAAATTTTGTTTCCGCCGTTTTTCGATATAGCCGTAATTGTTTATGTAAATGGCTGTTGTAAAAACTGGCTTTGCTCGGTCTAAAAATTGGCACGAAAAGATGTCTAAGATTGTTTGATAATAATTAGTGGAGAAAATATATTTTCGCAATTTTGAAATATGGGCGCCATTAAAGATCTATTTAATTTTTTTTGAAACAAAGTCGTAAGTGCCGAGGCTATAGGCCGAAGTCCGAGGAGGGCGAAGCCCGAAGCGTGTGCACGTCATCGCATGGAGGTAATTTACGGAGGCGTAATGGATTACGAGTACAAGATCTCACAATTGTAAGAATGTAAGGCATACTTCCAAGGCGTTGTTGTATCTCAACCGTCTCTCTGTTAGATTCCATTTTCCAGTATTTAGTGGGACTAAATGCCAAACTACTGCCGAGTTTCCTGTAGTATAAATACCAAAACAACGATAACCCAGAATGCTCAGACCAAAACCAACTTAGAAATGTTCGTTTCTTAAATTGGCCCAAATCGGGAATCAACCTCCTCATCAAGCGCTCATAGTACTAACTGCTGTGCCACCGAAGAGCATGAGCACACCCCGTAAACTGAACCCGACCACGCACCGCAGGCCGAGCCGGACAGGACTCGTATTTAATATTTAATTTTCACACGCGAGAATAAAAGAAACATAAGATCGCGAAACGCTTGACAACTGGACATTGTTGGAGTCTGACGCCCGCGTATTTAATTATTACGATTATGAAGTTGTTGTCTTGAAATGTGTGAATGTATTGTAATTAAAATGAAAAGAATTGGGCCATAGTTTGAAATGCTGGTTAATTTCATAAAACAGTGAGTGTTGTGAGTTGGCCTTCAAATAAAAAACTTGCAACTTGCAATTAAAGACTTAAACAGTATTATAATCTCTAAATATTTTTGTGTTAAGAGGAATTTAATAAACCCACTAAAACGCTCAAGATTCTGCTAATGCTGACCCAGCAGGCGGCAATAACATTACTGAAAGGTGCAAAAAGTTAGGCATGCAACTCAAAATTATGGATATTAGGTTTTGAAGCTAATTACTTTTGGTTCGTTTATAAGTCATTAATTCACTCAATTTGACCTGTTCTTATTGGTGTTGGCGGATTGCTTTTCTATTATATAGAAGGAATTAAACATTAAATGGTTTTTTGTAGGTTTAAAATTATTTACTGGTTTTTCTAATACAAGTATGGAGTAGTTTAAAATTTAAAGTAATTTCATACCAAATCTTATATCATAAAAATAACAAATATACGCGTAAACGCATACTCTCGCAAACCAAACGTCAAGTGACAACTACAGAATTTGTTAGTTAATTCTTTCGAAGGTAAAATTTTGAACATACACTTGCAATAATAATATAATATATATTAAAAATAAAATATATATTTAAAAAGAAATAAAAATCGGTTCTCAAAGTATATTGAGAGAAAAACGCCTTGAATTGGAGAAATAGCAAAATCTGTTAAAAAAAAGGGGTTACTTCGACAACTAGAACCTGTTTGTTTGTTATGTTTTGAAATCTGTCAATAATAGAAAACCTCTAAATACCTTACAAATCTATTTATTTGTGTTTATCTAGGTTAATTAAACAAGCTTAAGCTTTCCACATCTTCTATCCACCACCAACTCCAACTGGTTATGGGCCCAGACCCGCAAGGTAATGAGTGAAATGGAGCTTACCAAAATTCAATTGACGAAACTAGAAGGCCACAATTGGGTATCATGGAAGTACCGAATGACAGCCTTGCTAAGAGGTATGGACGGGCTCATGGATATTGTGGTTGGTAAAACACAAAAGCCAGATGGAAGCGGTAATGCAGCAAAAGATTTGTACAATAAGAAACTTCGAGATTTTGTGAAGTTAGAGAGCACAACCTTACTCTTGATAATGAACAATGTGACAGATGAGACGCTTGGTAAAGTATTCAGATTGTCTACACCAAAAAAAGTTTGGGACGAACTTCATAAATTATATGAGGGACCTAATGTGGGCCGACTCTATGATCTATGTTTAGAATTCTTTAAACTTAAGAGGGATCCGTCAGATGACATGTCGACTCATATATCGAAATTAAAGAATCTGGGGCATAGTCTGAAGGAAGAGTTACTGAAACAAGAAAACGTGGAACTACCTGAAGTACTTCTAATCTGTAAAATCCTGGACACGCTGCCGGATACTTATTTTTCATTTAAATCGATCTGGCTGTTAATGTCAAAGATATCATTCTTCGAACAGTAGACAATATTACGGGCCAATTGTGTGCACACGAAAAAGCGCTCAATGCTAATGTTGTTGATGTTGCGTCAAATGAAACTGCGCATTATGTGAAGGTTAATAAAAAGGTTGCTAAGCGGAATGATCAAAAAGACCAAGAGACAAAGAAGAAGTATAAATGTTTTATTTGTAAGGATTTTGGTCATCTCAAAAAGGATTGCCAAAAGGGTGGCAACAAGGAGAAGGAAAACAAATCTGGTAGTTCTAATATGATGTTACTAACGGTGAATTCAACAGATTCTGGCACTGGAAATCCCACTAGCTTATTTGAGTCAAGGGTGACAAAATGTTCAATGAAGGTTAATGATGGTATTGTTTTAAGAGGGAAAAGCAAAGGTATGGTGGTCTGTATAAGATAAATTGCAAAGCCGTACGGCCTGCTGTTTCAATCAATTTAATTGAGCGTGGAGATAAACTTCAATTATACCATGAAAGGTTAGGACATCAAAATAAACAGCATGCCAAAAGATTGATAGAGAGAGAACCAGGAATAAAGTCGTCAGATAATGGGGAATTATGCGAAGGTTGTGTTTTTGGAAAAGCACATAGACAACCATTTGGTGTTCGCGAAAAAGCTATCAAGTCTGGTGAACGTATACACTCTGACGTTTGTGGTCCCTTTCCTGCAAGTATTTCTGGATATCGATACTTCGTATTATTCAAGGATGAGATTACACATACAGATATGTGTATTTCTTGAAAAATAAATCCGATGTATATAAAAAGCTGAAACAAATGCTGTCTGAGGTTAAAATTGCTGGACACGTTGATAAGGAGCTTTTAAGTGATAATGGGGGAAAATACAATAATAAAAGAGTACGAGATCTACTTGAACAAAGTGGAATAAATCAAAGGCTTATTACGCCTTACACGCCAGAACAGAATGGATGTAACGAAAGGGAAAACCACACTAGCTAGTCGAATCTGCTAGAGCAATGCACGCGCATGAAGAGTTGCCTCAGAATTTGTGGACTGTGATGGTAAATACTGCCGTTTGTATTCTAAACAGGACCGGGCCAACTACAGTGGAACACAAATCGCCTTATGAACTTTGGCTTAATAAGAAGCTGTACAAAACACAGGTCCGGTCTTGCGTTGAGTATTGTTCGCACTTGTGGGACGGCTCCGCCAAGTACCTACTCGATGCCTTGGATAAATTACAGCGTCGTGCTACTCGAATTATAGGCGACGAAGAGGTCTCATCACGCCTTGAACCTCTGCAACTGCGTAGAGATGTTGCATCGCTTAGCGCCTTTTACCGCATGTACCATGGTGAGTGCTCTGAGGAGCTGTTCAACCTCATCCCCCCTTCCCCGTTCCTGCTCAGAAGCACGCGTGCTGGCCTTCGTAGTCACCGTTTCACTACCTGCCGCATTCCATCGCGTACTAAAAGGTTCGGTGGCTCCTTTCTCTGCCGCACTGTTGACAAATGGAACTCCCTTCCGGCACATGTCTTCCCTCCCTGGGGTCCTTCAAACGAGGCGTGAAGAGGCATATTGTAGGCAGGCAGGGTGGAGGCGGCTAGTGCAGTGAGGATTCCATCGCTGCACTAGGTTCCTTCGCGTTTGGATACCACTTTCCACTTAACATCAGGTGGAGTGGAGTCATTTGCCTGTCAGGTATAAAAAAAAAAAAAAAAAAAAAAAGAAGCCTCAGACAAAGCACTTGGGGATAATTGGTTCACTTTGCTTTGCGCATGTACCAAGGAAAAGTGATCGTGGCTTTGTACGTGGATGATGGCCTGGTTGCTGGATCAAGTCAAGTTCTGCTAGACGAGTTAATTAAGAAACTCAATGATCGAATGAACCACAAGGCCTGTTTCTTATTTCTTAGGAATAGAGATAGAGAGCAGAGGAGACGGAATCAAAATATATCAAACTTCTTAAGTCAGAAGATCTTGACAAAATTTGGGATGGATACTTGTAAGCCGGTCTCGACGCCGATTGTAAAAGACAGTACGTCAAGCAAGAAAGTGGATATGAGTATATGTGTTTATGAAAAATAATTACAGGTCAATCGTTGGAGCCTTGGCATACTTAATGGTATGCACTAGACCTGACATTGCATATGCTGTTAGTGTAGTATCACGGAGTCTGGAAAAACCAGAAGAAGCAGACTGTGTGCGACTGAAGTACATAATGCGGTATTTGCAGTACACACCAGATCTAGGTATCAAGTATAAGAAAAATTACAAACAAGCCATTTTGGAATGTTACAGCGATGCTGATGCGGGAGATATCAGCACTGGAAGATCCACAAGTGGGGTGCTGTGCATGTATGCGGGAGGAGCCATCTCGTGGTTGAGTCAAAGACAGACAAGTGTCTCAATTTCCACTACAGAGACTGAAATTGTAGCGGCTAGCGAAGCTGCTAGAGAAACTATATGGATGTCTCGACTAATAAAGGATCTTGTTAATCTTAAGAAGATTCCGTGTTTAAAGTGCTATAAGGCTAGCAGAAAATCCTGAATTTCACCGTTCGTGCTAAACATATCTGGGTGCGACATTTTTTTGTTATAGAGCTGGTAAATAGTGGTAATCTGAACGTCGACAGGGTGACTAGTGAAGATCAGCTGGCTAATATTTTCACGAAACCACTTGCCAGACCCAAGATTAAGAGGATTTCAGAACAAATAGGTCTCCAATAGGTCTGGTCTTCCTTTTTTAAAATTCTGTAGTCAAAACACTTTCTTTTCTAAATATATTACTTTAGTAAACTATAAAGTTGTTAATAACTTTGACGTTGAACATTAACAAATAAAGTTTCATTTTTATAGTTGCGTCAGAACGAAAACCTTTATATAAGTCACATTTTCACTTGTTCTTTCTTTTTTAAAGCCAAACGTAAGTTTGTGTACGTTTCCATGAATAATTTATCGAACCTACCGCTAAATCCTCCTTCAAAATACATTTGAAACTCACGGATCTGAACACATTGCGACAAATCAATTCAAAGATTCTAGACGAAAATAGAAACGAAATTACCGGATTTATCGGTTTTTGTTCCGAAGTTACGATAGGCAGATATTAATCAATACGACAACTTATAGGCGCTGCAACAACGTTCCCGATGTTCAATGTTTATTTAGGTACTAATGTAATACGATCCATTTGACAGGCTTCCTTCATAGGTAGTAGTTCGAGTATTTAATGAGTTTAGGAATAGAGTAACCACTCTGCTTTCACCTTCGACTGCGGGCCACGAAACAAGAATAATAAATTTTGCCTAAAACTACGCTCGCGCCATTGTAGTTTTCTTTTTCGTAATCCGTTCTGGCGTATGGAACACAAAGGCAAAGGGTATTTAAGGTATTTTATGAAGCCGCGGTCCTTAATGAAATTTTTCGTGTATTTTTTTTCATTGTACTACAAAATTAAGGGCACATGTACGAAATTTGTATTTCATCATGCCACGACCTTTTATGATTTTTTTTGTGTCCAGGTTATTTTCTAATGCGTTTATGTTTTTTTAAATAATGTGTGTCTTTCACAGTGGCTGTTTATAAATGTCCTTTAAAAAAAATTAAAAACACTTTGGCTCTTTTATACTTACGCGTACACGGTTAAAAATTTAAAAATATATTACGTTTAATGACCTTTTATCACGCGCTCAAATATTATTGTAAACATTTTGTTCAACCCTGTACACTGGCGATCCAGAAACCTTATACATAGTGGTGGATGATATTCCATGGGGAATGTATATGATCACAAAGTAGGAAATATAAACATCATCACCACACATTATGCATCCCACACCGTGACATATATTTCGAGGGTTGTCAACCTTCTTCAAAATGTAGGTTTTTCACGATGTTTTTCTTTGTCATTAGAGAAAGATATTGCTACCAAACATTCACAAATGTACGTAACTTAGAAATTAAAGTAGGATTTACCACGGAAGAAGAAAAATGGAAGTGCCTTAAGCCCTTTAGGCCTCGATAACTATCGCCAAAACGCACATAAACCAATGACAAATACTATGAAATCTTGTTGATTGGTCATAGTTTCTAATTTAAAAAGATGTAACAAATTCTGGACTGTTAATATAATTGAAACTTTCACCCAGTCGTTATACCGTCAAAAGTTCAATACCTTTGTTGCAAGTTACGACGTTTTAATTGCCCGTAGCTGACACCTGGCGAACCGTAGCTGGACAACGACGAACGATTAATATTTGAATGAAAAGAAAGTAGTATCTTCTCGACAACATACGACTTTTTAACGCACACATTGCATATTGAACTTTATTCCGATTAATTAAAAAGCAAAGCCAAACTGGCTTCAAAAAAGCTCGGAGTGCTCAATAGATCGAAGCAGTACTTCTCTCCAGGTCACCGACTTTTGTTATATAAAACACAAGCACGGCACCATATGGAGTATAACTCGCATCTCTGGGCAGGAGCACCCAAATACCAGCTTGATCCACTTGACTCCATCCATCGTAGGGCTGTTCGTATTATCGATGATCCCAAACTCACAGATGTTATGGAGACCCTTAGCCTACGGAGAGACGTTGGCTCTCTGTGTGTGTTCTACCGTCTTTTAATGGGGAGTGCTCTGGCGAACTTTTCGAACTAGTGCCACCGTCTCGTTTCTAATATCGCACCTCCCGCCAAAGGAGTAGAGTCCATCCTCACATCTTAGATGTCTGGCATTGTGAGACCACGCGGGCGTCTCGTTCGTTTCTTCCTCGAACCTGCAAGATATGGAATGATCTTCCTCCTGAAGTATTTCCTTTGCGCTATGACATGGGGTTTTTCAAAAAGCGAGTTTACAGGGCCCTCAAAGGCTGGCAACGCATAGATAGCTCATCTGATGTTGCAAATGTCCATGGGCGACGATGACCACCTCCTATCAAGTGGCTCGTCTGCTCCTTCATTACATAAAATAAAAATTAAGTTTGAAATTAACAAAACACTCATGAAGCATTTTTCACTAAGCTTTTGTTCGATACTAGCGTGGAATACTCGAGATGTTATTATTTTTGGTGCAGCTATTATTTTTGCACTCCAAAATAGGAATATAGGAATTTTTCTACGATTTTAGAGTATCTGCGCTGAAGAAGTGACACAACCATAACTTACAATGCGACAAATACACGTAACTACGTGCAGTTGGCTCTTACTTACCACTTCTACTGTATTATTGTTCTGTGGTATTGCCGCTACATTGATTTAAAGTGTCGACCTGTTAATTGAAAAATACCAATTTTCTGCTAGGCTCCTTACTACTCATGATAAACAAGTTGAAAAATCAGTACTAGTTACAGGTTTCTCAAAATAATATGACTTTTTATTCTTTTTCTGGCATTACGCAGGGGTTGCACATTCTGGCTACGCCATTATTCAGTATTTCAGTTACCGCTATATTTATCTATCATTGTTTAATTGTTTTTTCATCGCACTCAATATCACACACAAATCCTTTCTCCCTCTCCCCGCTACCTCAAAATCTATCGTCACGAGTTCAGTAACATAAAAGACGCGAGTGATATTTTAAAATATGGTTGATGCAAATAAAGAATAAAGAATAAAACAATCAATAAAACTCTTTTCAATACTGTCAAAACCCCGCACAAAATACTCTTTGTAATCCAAAATGTGTACACATACATGTGAATCCAAGAAAAAACTATATCATTCTAAAGTCAATACTGAATGTTTAGGGCTCCTTCATGATGGTCCTGGTCATTGACAACGTGTTGATTGGCATGCGGCAGTGTTTCAGAGCAGTGTATAGCTTAAAATAAAACCAGAAAAGTTCGATTTTAGTTCCACGTGTAGACACAATGAGTGTGACGTGGGAAAAAGTGAATGACAACGGTAATCTCGCAAAAAATCGGGATGAGGGTAGTCCTCGACAAAGAAAAAGGTAGACAGAAACGTCTGTCCGTAAAGCTGTCTAGAGCCTTTTACCAGTGCCACCTAAAACCGCGCTGAAATATCGAAAACAAATTAAAACTTTTAAAGCAGTACATAAAACCTGTAAGTAGTGATTATCGTTTATAGAATAACCAAAACGGTTTTAACATTCAAGCTGTGAACTCAACTTAAAAAGCTTTTTGAGTCTCCTTTCAAGAAACCTTCAAAATTGCTGGATTTAAGAATAGTTTGGTACAATCTATTAAACCTTAATAAACTCGAAAATCAATTCTCAACACTTAATATTTTATTGCATTCCCAAAAGTTTACAATGTAGCAGGTGGATACGCTTTAAATTAGAGCTTTGGGACCTTGTTAGGTACAACAAAATACATAGAGTCAGCCCGACACACGTTCGGAGTGAAATTCAGAGACACCGCGAAACCCACTCAATGTTTCAATTTGTAAAGTTCAGAATTGAGTTTCGAAAATGTATACGATATGGGAGTTTAGAAGGCTAAATCAGAAACTTGTATAAGCGGGCTGTGGTGCGTCGTGCTCGGGATGTTTTTGTTTTTCTTTAAGTGTTTCAAACCCACACATTACGTAGCCAGATCGGAGCGGGTATGCGAACGAATACCTTCTAAATGTAGGTTCTTTAACGTCTTTCTGTATACAAATAAGGGATACCGTTATCAAGTTAGAATAAATATATCGTGTTCCAATATTAAAGGTTTAAAAGTACTAACTCAATAAATTGTAATTATATTATTTTTATTATTGTGACCTAAAGCTAGGCTCTTATGCGTGGAGTAAACGCCAACTATCTCTGCTGCGCCTTTGAGCTCTTGATACGTCACGACAATAACTTTCTTCCTTGTCTAATCTAAATAATTTAATCTAGGTCTTCCCAAACAATCTTATTTTCTATAATGCTTCTAAGAAAATTGTCGAGAGATATTAGATGCAGAAAACATCTTTCCTGTTCGGTTTTTGTCTTGTTTTCCTCTCAGTCCAACTGATTACTTCCATTCTTCGCCAGCACCATATCTCAAATCCGTCTAATCGTTCTCTATCTCTCTATCATATTGCCTATAAGAATTGATAATGAAATAAGATAAAAAAAACAGTATATACAAATTTTCAAACAATAATAATAACGCACACACTCAATCTTGCATATTATCTGTAGCGATTTCTTTAAAACAGGTTTAGAAACTGTCATGTATTGATTCTATCATTTTATAATTTTTCAACAAAAACACCCCACTCTCGTTACCTCCACACGCAGCGCAATGACACAGGTCGGGTGTAACAGATAGCGCGTGAAATGCATAGATCTTACGCCGAACGTTCGGCAGCCGAATATTCGGCGCTTCGGCCGAGAGCGTGGCCGAATATTCGGTATTCGGCTGAATCGGCAACGGCATTATTCGTGCATCTCTACATTGAACTCTTGAACCTGCACGAGGTTTCATCGCGATGGCTTCCTCCTCCATTAGCAAAAGATAAATAATAAAAGTCATAAGTACATAACGCCACAGGGTACCGAACCTTTCACCTATCTATTACGATGCAACCGATCTCCTGCTGGGCTACCACCGCTAGAAATAAATATACTAAACTGAATTAAACAATAGATAATTGTATCGAGATTTTTCCTTAAGTTTAAACTAATATAATAATAATGATTGATTTACATGATTATCAGTAGTTACAAATATCTTACCACAGTATGATTCAAACCGAAATGTCAGAAAATAAATCATACCATGGTAACAAATCTTTCAAACAAGTTCCAAAAAGATATTAAGCTTATTGAAACTGAATATCGTAGAACCCTTAGAATAATAACGCATAGAAACCTAGTCCGCACACGCTAAGTGAGGTAAATTGCGCTCCCAAAGGGCCTACACGAGCAGACGGGCTGTCAATGCTCAATTTCAACTTGCACCGCGAACAGCTCAAGAATTTTAGCTAAAAATGACGAAATGTGCGGTAAATGAGTGTAAAAATACGTCAGACAAGCATAAAATAGATACTAACATCACATTCCACAAGGAAGTAACGCGTATCAACTTGTATTTTTATATAAATATTCACTTAAACCGAAAATTAACCTACTACTAAAACTAACCTACATGAATTTGATTTTTGCCTCATTTGTGACAGTTCGTTTGACATGAAACTATCATTCTATGCGTTATTATTCTAAGATCGTAACAGTATCAAATTCCAAATTTACAACGATTTTTATTCCTTACATTTAATGAACTTCATGTTTCAAAGAATAAGACTGCGTTCATAGGTCATTTCCCGATGCAGCGTGCGTTAACTCACATGGACAGAACACCGTCCATCTTGTGGCAAGCCTTACCAGAATTTAATGTGCCGTGCCGACTTTACAACCACTCTTTTGAACTATTCTATTCCCTATCGGGGATGAAGAAAGCGATGTTTACTTACCCTTCGAACCTATTTTATATGGGCATTTATTATCAACCGCGATGGTCTATTATAATTTAGTTATAATAGGTTACTTTAGAAAATAAAAGCACGAACAGTGCGCCTATACTTTTATATTCACGAATTGAATATTCTTCATAGCTATATAAATTACATTATAGATTTGCGACAGGTGGCCGTATTGTTAAGTATCAATTACTTTCAGGCAAGTTCAGATTAGAAAATCAGGAGTAAAGTACTTTTCGATGGCTTTCTAGAACAGCGATCTGTTACAAATTTAATTAATTGATCAGGAATATGGCTTCGAAAACTGAGACGTAGACGTAACTAGTAGACCATCACAATGTCGTGTAGTAATTAATTATTCTATATGCATTTTGTGAATACATCTCAGTAATTAAATAAAAAACGTATCAATTTTGAATTGGACCAATATTCTATAGAGTTTATATTTACTGCTCATATTAATGCGTTGTCTACCAAAAAACGCAGCTCAATTCTAAAGATTATCTAGTTAGTCTGCTTTAGAGTATGGGCAAAACGATGTGGGCAAACGTTAAAGTCGTTTAAACCCTTTGATTCAATCTAAATGTCAGCGGAATAATTTCATGCTTGAAAGTAACACTTTGCGTGGAGGGTGTTATTAATAATAACGCACACACTCAACATAGCCCCGCACTAGGGCAACCCTGTGTTGAGGGTGCTATGGACACACACATAGACAACCACGATTTACACCCAAACTCACGAGATAAGTAAATGTAGGCCATACAAATATTTCTCCCGGCCCGGGATCGAATCTGGGACCTCTGCGTGGCAGTCCGGCATGGTAACCGTTTGTTAAACTCAAGTGGACGCTCGACGTCAGTTCTAATGGAAAAACATCGATTTTGTTATGATGTTTAACCGATTTTAAAAAAGGAAGAGGTTCTCAATTCGACTGTATGTTTTTTTTGTATGTATGTTACGCGATAACTCCGGTATTTGTGAACCGATTTTCATGATTCTTTTTTTGTTGGAAAGGGGGTACCTTGGCCTACCTATATAGGTATAGGGGTCCCATTTAATTTTGATGAAAATCATCCACCTCTAAGGGTGACTGTTCACGCATGAAAATCCATTTTTATAAATAGCGCCTAAATTTTATTACAAAGAGCAATTATTTTAATGGTTGATTTTGCTACTCTCCAATTTAAGGCGTTTTTCTCTCTCAATATACTTTGAGTAGTGAGAACCGATTATTTTTATCTCCTGTGTCAAATCCCGTATAGTAACCAACTAGGGGATGGCTCCGGGTTTGAGCACTTTCCGGTAACCGATTTCAATAAAACTTGGTAACGATATGTAATTCCACGTACTTTTGAGGTCGGTTTTTTTAGTTCTCTGTACTGAGATTATTATGCAACATATTGTAATACCGGCTAATATCCCTGTTATCGCACGTATAGTATACTTCTGTCTATGATACATTGGATTTTGTTGTAGGAAACGAATCAAACATTTTTTCTATGATACAAATTAACGGGACGACGAACAAGTCGTGCGCCTGGTGGTAAGCGACACCCCTGTGTATGACAGTTGCAAATGCCACTTAGAGCTGTAAATCGCAAAAATTTGAGGGACACTGCCACTACGCCCGTCACTCAGAGACATAAGTTGACAAGTCTCAAGTGCCTGTAATTTCACGAGCACCCTTACTTACCCGTCAAAAAATGACCTAATTATATAAATTAAGTATAAGTATGAAGAAGAAAGTATTTATTTTCGTTTTTATAGTGGGCACGGAAGAAACAAATAACTTGTAAATGTAGTTCCAGGTAGATAGGATCTGATTTTATTACATTATTATTCAATAAAAAATGACTGTTGGTTTCGTTTGAAAAAAAATGCATTCTCGAAATTCCGAGACTAAAAACATCAGTCTTGAGTCTCGAAAATGCCAGAAAGACGTCGAGATCCTTCAAAATTCTCGAGATCAAGATTCCCGGAATAGCTGGAGTAGCTGTAAATAGGATAGCTGCTTTAATACCGAGAATATGACTAGGACAATTATAACAAATTATGGTCATCAAACTTTCCAGAAAGGCTGAAGATTGTAGTACAGCTGAAAGGAAGCCAGGAAGACGCTATGACTGGACGACTACTATTCATGGCCCGGATTCACGACTCGGTCTAGTGACCGTAGTCAAGTACAAGTAGTCTTCAAACCACGACAAATAAAATCAACAAAAGTTGTAATTAAGTTTTATAGAATATCAGGAAGTTTCACTAACACATTATATTCATTTATTAATAAATAAAATTACTCCACTACTTTGTTATATTATTAAACAAAGATCGAACACTTGGAAACTAAGCCACGTTAAAAACCAAAACAAAGGTGTGCAACAAACATATGGAAAAATTCGTAAGGTCCGCTGGCTTATTCCGTTGCTTCGTTGGCATAGCATCGGGCACGGTTTGCTGGAAGACGTTAGTTCGTATCCAACCATTTAATAATTATCAACAAGAGTTATTAATTTCCTAATAAGCAGTTGCGACTTAATTTCTGAAAGTTATACTTTTTATTTTACAACACAGTACTCCGCACAATTACCGGTGTCAGAGCAAATGGGGCTAGATGATAAGTGGGGCACAATTTGCGGAGGAACTACATAATCATACTGTAGGTCCTGTTTATAAAGCAACATTTACTTGAGCAGGTAGTCATAGCTCCATTCGATCTGTTTAGTTTACAAGCTTGTCCTTACAAGTGCATGTTTTGTATCAGATTTTCCAATAGCAGAAATTATAGACTAATCTCCAATGTACAAGTATTCTATGATTGTCTTCAACCACAAGTCCGTGCATATTTAATTTATGAAGTAATAGGAACCATTTAAAAAGGAGATTGAAATCGGAGGAAGAATCCCACTAAATACAATCTGCAATTTTATAAAGTCAACGCAATGGCTTATTAAAATAATAAATCTGAGAGAAAATATTTAATAAACGATTAAATAAAATTCAGTGACATAATAGACTATACGTTTTTCATCTTTCAGGATATAGTAAACCGGGAGATCATTATGATATTTATAATGACATAATAATGTTATATGTACTTTTAAGCACTACCCAGGAGATCTAACCATAAGACAAGTAAGTACCTAATTCCGAAAATGTTTCCCGTTGATCTGCAGAGGTCATCAAATGAAATAAATGTTTGAAATCAAAAAATCATTCACATTAGCTCAAAACCGAATTCGCCACTCAGGCGGACGACGAGCGCACTCGAATAGGAAAGATTTCCGGATAATTACCGATCAGACGAGGGCTTAAAAATCATTTTACAAAATATTTTTATATTTCATACACTTTCAGATGTTGTCTCGTTCAGACATAGCCGGCGTAGGCGTTGGAAGGGATTTGTGGGCCACAAAAGAAACCCGCCGTAGAATCAAGCCTTTGTAATTTAGAATAATTGCCGCAAAAATAATCACACACACGCGCACACACACACGATTCGATCGCGACGACGAACAGGAAGTTACTAGATTTCATTTCCCACACACTCAAGATGTAAACACCCGATTTCTGTCAGTGTAGTTTTGCCGGTAACAACGGTCTTTTCCCCGATATATTTTTGACAAAAAAGTTAAATTTCCACATTTATAGTAATGGAATATTTAAAGTTTAGAGAGCAAGTGTAGAGTTTGTGGATTTCAAATGGTTTTGAAGTTTTTATGTGTATTCTCCAACATTTGCGACATACCCTCACAATCTTTTCTTCCATACCCAGAACCAACAACTTCAAGAAATGTTACGGTTACTGTGCTCATCTGGCGTGCTCTGAAGAAATTCTTAAGGGCTATAAATTTCAAGACTGTATGATTTGGATGGGAAACACAATCAAATAAACAAATCGTTTCTCGTTCGTCTTCCCTTAATTGCTTTTGTGAGCTTTTTAATTCTATCAGCAGGTACTCTCCGGCGCTAGTTCCACGTATTACTGCATCACAGTTCACATCCCAAAAATATTTGAACTCTTCCACTGTATCTACAAGCTGCTCATTGCGGCACCGCCACTGCGCCCGTCACGTTGAGACATAAAGTCCCATCTGCCTTTAATATCACCGGCGCTCTTACCCGTCAAAAACGGAACGCAGTAATACTAACATTACTGCTTCGCGGCAGAAATAGGTAAGCATGCAGATATAAGAAAAATAAAAGTCCTTTTATGTACAATTTTAAGTCTTTAATATAGGCCTAAAATATAGGAATGTATTAGACTTGCATTAAAATAAATTAATAAAATTGAACAAAATCCGGACTTTGTTGAAAATAATAAAATATTTGCATATTACATTCTTGCTTTGTAAACAGTAGGACCTTCGGTAACTACCATTCGATAACACACTGTCACAGTAAACTCATGGTAGAGGCACTGAATAATGTTTGCAGCCTTTGCCGGTCGATAAGTTTGAATAATCGTACGGATGTGAAGTCATTTCG
The DNA here is from genome assembly GCF_003589595.1 of Hyposmocoma kahamanoa. Lineage (NCBI taxonomy): Eukaryota > Metazoa > Arthropoda > Insecta > Lepidoptera > Cosmopterigidae > Hyposmocoma > Hyposmocoma kahamanoa. The sequence continues at coordinate 513,315 of NW_020653733.1, read as the reverse complement.
GTTCTATTTCGAATACAACACTTTGACGTTCGTTTCGGGTGTTGTGAATAAAAAATAAATAGGAATCGTACGATATCCAATCGAATCAAAATTGCGAAATGAAATTTATTACTTTTTATTTTGATAATATACAGGCAAAGTACAATAAAAGCTTACGCACTAGAAAGTAAAACTTGGATTTTTAAATTATATTAATAAAATTGGCAGTGTTCCCCCTTTGTATGGGCATGCTAATGCGTTGGGCAAGGTAGCCGCCGGCCCTTTTGTTTTTCAGACAGTCTATTAATTTTTTAGTTAAAATTTTGCACAGATGACGAAGGGCACTGGGACCCTACGGGCCAAGGGTTTCGACTCCAAAGTCTGTAAATAGGTAGTCGGAGCCGAGATCCTGGTAGCTGATGTAACGTAGATTATAATTTCATACGTAGAGTGAGTAGTACGCCATTATGTGTTGCGTTACAAAGAGATTTCTGCAGGAGTGTCTTGGTTTCACCCCAACCAATACTCTGTCTGATTACTCTAATGACATCCGTGGAGTTACCCCATATGAGAGAACCGTAAGAAAACAGCGAGTGAAAATGTGCAATTTTAGTTTACGCAACGCAAAGACTGCACCGCTCTGTCTATCACACAGTTTGCCAACGTGGCACTTCCAGTTAACCCTTTCAGACCTGGCGTACACAAATGTACACATAAGATATAAAAATTTTTTTTGGTATTTATTTCGCAACAATTGCAATTGAGAACGGTTGTATCCATACGTCCACATTATAAACTACAAAAAATGACACTACTGACGCCATCTCTTAGAATTTTTTGTGACTTTTTCGACAAGTTTCGACCAGTGGCTGACCGAAGTTGGAGCTGTGTAGGTAAGCTCATCATTTTTATTTCTAAAAAGTAGGAAATAGCGAAATATACGCACTACAAAAATATGAATTGATGTGTTATATTCCTAAGGTCATACGTAACATGTAATTTGACTTTGTTATTCTATTTTTGTACCAATTATCACAATTATTATATTTGTACACAAATGTACACATTAGGCGTAAACGATGTTTTTACGGTTGTTGAAGTATTCAAGCTGTATTTGAAAAATCAGTTTTGATTATGTTTTTAACTATTTATTTTGATGTTATTGATGCTATATATTGAGATAAGATTTTTTTTTACATTTTCAGATAAAATAACACCGATATGTTTTCACCGGACGCCTTGAAAGCCCTATATGAAGGAGATCTTTCCGATTTGGAGCTATCGTCTGATGACGAAGAACCGTTTGGATTTACATCTGAAAGGGAGCTGCGGTCTGTCCGAGTTGGTGCAGATGTCATCAATCAAAACCAACGGGAGATATTCCCACCCGACACTGACGATGATGAAGGGCCCAGCTCATCGTGGATTGGAACGAATGATCCAGAAGTTACTGACACCTGGGATGAAGTGGTTCCCAAAGTACCACCGACAACAGAAATGGAATCCTCTCATGAAAATATACTTCAGAATATTACGCCTAAACTGAACATTAGGTGGAGACACAGGGAACTCCTAAATACTATTTCATCAGATTGGCTACCACCAATGTCAGTTGACCCTACAGTTGAAGCCCCAGTGGATTATTACTTTCGGTACGTGCCAAAACAATTATTTGAAATTATGGCTGAAATGACCAACTTATACGCAATACATTCAAATAAACTCAGGTTTAAACCTACTACTGCACAAGAATTAGAAATTTTATTTGGGTTACATTTAGCTACTGGTATATTTAGCTACCCTTGCTTGAAAATGTACTGGGAAACCGGCATCAACATTCCCTTGTTCTCAGAGAATATGGCACGGGATCGCTTTTTTGAACTACGTAATAATTTACACCTTGTTGATAATACAAGAATACCAGCTGGTTGCAAAGAAGCATTTTACAAAGTTCGGCCAATATTTGATGCTGTTAGGAATCGAAGTTTGGAGTTACCACTTGAAAAAGATGCGTAGATGAGCAGATAGTTCCTTTTACTGGGAAACATGTTGCCAAGCAGTATATAAAGGGTAAACCTTGTCCATGGGGGCTCAAGATATTTTTTTTATGTGGTAAACATGGGCAAGCCTATGATTTTGTACTTTATCAAAGCTCTAGTCCAGAACTTGATAATAATTTGACAAAAAAAATTGGATATGGTGCAGCTATTGTGCTTCATCTCACAAAGAGAATTGGAGAAAGCAAGGGCCACGAGCTGTACTTTGACAACTACTTTTCGTCATATCATTTATTGCAAATTATGAAACGAAAAGGCATTATGGCTGCATGCACAGCTCGTATCAATAGATTCGCCAACCCATCGCTACTAAGCGATAAAGAAATGAATAAAAAGCCTCGAGGATTTTCTCAAGAAGTAAGTAGTTATGACGAAGATGTAACTGTGGTCAAGTGGCTCGATAATAAAATTACCCATCTTGCTTCTAATTTTGCTGGTATTGGTGAAAAAGACTTAGTCAAAAGGTGGTGTAAAAAAGAGAAGAGATTTATAGAGGTCGAACGCCCCGAAGTGGTCAGGAAATACAATCACGCAATGGGAGGAGTTGATCTGTTAGATCAACTTATGAGCTACTACAGGACTTTCATCAAGTCAAAAAAATGGACCCTTCGCATGATATTTCATGCTTCTGATTTAGCTGTAGTGCAGGCATACCGAGAGTACCAAATTGACAATGAGTTGCTAGGCATACCGAAGAATAAACAACTCAAGTTGCTTCACTTTCGTCGTCAGCTGGCTGAAAGTCTGGTGTTGAGGAATAAAATTACCATCGGTAAAAGAGGACGGCCCAGTGGCAGTAGCCCAATACCGCAAATTATTCCAAGAAGACCAGGAGAGGTTCGCCCTGTAGCGGATATAGCAAGAGACGGTGTTGGGCATTTCCCTGCACATGATGAGGGACTTGGGACACGGTGCAAAATGGTGGGATGCAAGGGAAGAACCCGAATTAAATGTATAAAATGCAAAGTTCACCTTTGCCTTACCAAAGACAAAAACTGTTTCTTAGCATTTCATACGTAAAATGAAACATGCTGCTTGAATGGGGCGAATGACTGATTTACCTATGTGCCAATTATTTACCTATCCCAAAGAAGATATCTATTTTTTGTTAATTATTATAAGGATTGTACTCTAGTTTTGTTAATTTTATAAAAATAATTAATATTTCCTAATAAAAACATTTATAAATTAAACATTTTATAATTTCAGTGAAACATCCTTATACACTAGTCTTGTCATTACGTAGGACGAATGTGCACATTTGTACACAAAAAGAAAAACTATTTTTTCTTGAAAAGTTGACAGCTAGGATATTTTTCATTATTTTTTCTTTTGTCTTTTTACCCTAGTCTAGCTACACGATTTTTTTTAGATTCATTGGACACAAAAAAATAATTCAGGTCTGAAAGGGTTAAGGTTCAAGTCCAGAATGGCGCCGAGTAATCTACTCTCATTGCACATCGGCATCGGATTCTGACTACATACGGAGGAACTGTGAGACCTCGACTCGAAAAAAGCATGACGTTGAATTTAGTGATACTCCACCTCTGGAGCTGCTCACACCCGTCATTAATTCTCTCTCTAAGCAGCTCATACGTGGGTGCACTAACTATAACTGTTATTATAATCTGCAAACAGTACGAAGAGGCTGTAATTGCAGTGAGACGGTCATTTATACAGATTAAAAATAGCGTGTTTCCTTGGGGAATTCCTAAGTTCACACTACCAGTAACGGACTCCAGTTTTTTAACGTTCGAGGATAATTTCACTACTTGCTTCCTAGCAGATAAGAATGAGGTGAGAAGTTTGTGGCTCTTACCTTGTATTCCATAATGATGTAACTGATCCAACAGCAGTTCGTGGTTAATCACGTCAAAGGCTTTGGACAAGTCACGCAATATAATGCAGGCAAAGATTTTACATGCCGCGGTAATTGTAGACATTTTCTGATATTTTACTAAAGATTATTGATGTATTTGGTCTATCAAAGTTTCCTGATTATATATATATTCGTGTACATTTGTAATGTATATTTTTTATACCACATTGCCAACCCAGGAAGTACAAAAGTTCGGAGAAATTTCTTTACGGGTAAGCTCAGTTTTGTATACTATTTGTTAATATTTTATTTTTATATACATAATTTGCTTCAAGATACAGAGTCATGTACACGTACAGCTCGAAAAATGTGATGTAATAAAACTCACTTTTTTATATTGTCTATTTGTCTATTTGTCTTTCTGTTTATTTGTTCAGGCATAACGCCAAAATGTTTAAGATATATGTCATATAATATCATTGACTGACCATAACTTAATCAAACTTGCCTGGATTATAGTTGATATCTCTCAGTAACACAATACAAAGGATTGAGTTTGTTCCCTAAACTTACGTAAACCTCGTTCATTTAATAATAAACTCTACGTTAATTAATATGTAAGCGATAACCTTTAAAAGGCTTCTTTGGTGCGTAGGTAGCATTTGTTAGTTAACCGTTAGGATTAGGAATAAAAAATACAGTTGTCATTATGGCATCGCTATCGGTTCGTAAGATCTATTTTATGTTTTTTCGATTGTTGTTGATATTAGAGAATGTTGTTGAGAGAGATGATCAGCAGATACTTAAGTATAATGATGAATGTAATTGTAGGTTAAGAGAAATTTGTTTTCCAGATGCATGTAGAAATTGTGCAGATGAAATCTGTAACATGTTGGAGCACAGGAGTATTATTGATATTTTATATAAAAATATTGTCCAAACGTTAAGAGGTGCTGCTGAAACCAGTTATGATTTAAAAAAGCGTAATGGAAAACACAAAAAATTGGTAGGCTAGAACAAACATGTACAGTCGTATGCACAGCGCGCTATTGATCGGACGCACGGTCGCGGCTCTGTTATCCTATTGAGTGAAAGTACCTTATCACATATAAAAAATGGTGAAGTGCACCAAATGTTCAAAACTAGTGAACAAAAACAATCCCGGTATACTTTGCACGAGGTGTAATAAATGGTTTCATGGTGCGTGCGTGTCGCTTTCTATAGATCAGCTGACTACACTGCACAAAACTGATGCGGTAGATTGGAAGTGCAGGACCTGCGCGTTAGGTTCAGCCAACAGCAAAGATAAGCGGCTTTCGTACATAATACCAGACACGGAACCAGAAGAGGAGCTGTCTATTGACCCAACAGAAATTTTTAATCAACCCAAAGTGGCAAAATTCTTGGACGAAATGAAAAAAGAAATTCGTAAAGTGATCACCAACGAACTGCAACAATCGCTTCAATACTATGCAGACAAAATTGATTACTTCGAAACAAAAATCAACTCGTACGAGACAAAGATAAAAACCATAGAAAATAAATTTACCGACGTTAAAAACCAACAAAAAAATATACTACTAAATTACGAGTCACTTGAGCAAAAATACAATACGTTACTGCAGGATAAATGGTCAAACCATATAGAAATATGCGGAATAAAGGAGGAAGAGCATGAGGATGTGGAGAAAATAGCAAAAAAGGTCTGTATGGAGCTAAAACAAAACGAGGGTGACATAATTAGCGTGTACCGCAAAGCGGACAAAAAACGAGCGGGCCCATCCGCTGGTGCCACCAAGCATCTAGCACCACCAGCGATCGTATTGTCCCTCAAGGAGGGCAGTAAGGGACAATGGATGTCGGCTGCCAAAACAAAGCTCCATAACTCTAACCTCAACAAAGAACAACAATTATATTACCTCCGAGAGTCACTATCTCCAAATACAGCATTTCTTCTATACAAAGCAAAGACGGACCTCAAAAACATAGGACTATGTGAGTACATATGGTGCCAGAACGGATTAGTGTTAGCACGTAAATCTCAAAACCAAAACATTTATTCAATCAGAATTGAGAGTGACATCAAACGACTGGCCGAGATATTTAAAAAAGATTAAGTCACGGTAAGCCAAACAAACATCTTTTCTTAATTATTATGGATAGAAACATACAAGAAAATATAATAGAAAGTAAGCACCTAAACTGGAATGAATTTGCTACACAATCCACATCAAAAAACTGCTTAACTATGCTACACGTGAACATTCGCTCAATGATAAAAAACTTTAGTCAACTTGAATATATAGTAAATAATAGTCGAAATGTTGTACACATAATCGTTATAACAGAAGCCAATATCTCAGATAATATAAAATGTCTATTTTTCCTATCGGATTATGATTTATATAGTCAGTTAAGGAGAACTAGAAAAGGAGGTGGAGTACTTGTATACATCCACAAAAGTATCACTTTTACGAGACATCCCACAAATACATGTTATTGCGAATGTATAGCAGGGGAGTTATTAACTAATGATGACTACGTATTCGGCCTATGTGCGGTGTATCGACCACCTGACACTGACAAAACAAGATTTGCTAACGAAATATCGAGTATCATCGCGACCTATCCACCAAGACGTGACTACGTATTAATAGGAGACTGCAACATAAATTTATTAACAACAACAAACATAACAACATATTACAACAACAAAATGGTAGAACTTGGTCTACAATCATGCATTAACCAATTCACACGTATACAAAATAAGAATGATACAATAACAAGATCATGCATAGACCATATCTTCGTACGAAGCACAACTGATCGTCACGTGTCTACCGCCGTGATAACTACACAGCTAGCCGACCACTTTATAACCGGTTTCGCATCGGATGGGTCGGTGCACGGTACAATATCTCAATGCAAGTATGAAAATAAAATAGATGAGGCAAAATTAAGGCAAGATCTTCGAGCAATTGATTGGGGTCTTGCGCTAAAAATGGACCAACCAGAGGACATCTTAAATTTTATTTTGAAACAATTTAGTTTAATTTACAATAAATGTACACGTAAGGTAAAAATAAGTTGAAGTAAGAGATCACTATGTGCATGGAAGACACATAGAATAGAAAACATGTGTAAGACTAGAGACAACTTGTTGGGTGGGTATATGGCTTAGTGATGACAACAACAGGTTAAATAGAATTGTATACAACAAATATAGAAACAAAACAAACAAACACATAAATAAAGTAAGAAATGAAAAAATAAGGAAAGAAGTGTGCAATAGTTTTAATAATCCTAAGAAAATGTGGGGTATAATTAATAAACTTTGCGGAAAAATTGAACAGTCTATAGACAAATTAATCACAAAATTCTTTAAAATGAACAATAAAATTTTGTGTGACATGTTTGCCACAGAATTCGCCAACAACGTTAAAAAAATAACCTCAACCTGTAACGACCCAATAATTAAAGATTACTCATACCGCATCCAGCCACAAAATACTATGAAAATTCACAAAGCAACAAACGAAAAAATATTTAATATTATTAAAAATCTAAATAATAAAAAAAGCCCGGGCTTCGATAAAATACGAGTATCCGATATAAAACATGTAATTTGTGAAATAACCCCTGTAATAACACGTTTAATAAACGCTTGTATAAATACACAGTCCTACCCAGAACACTTGAAAAAGGGTAAGACCTATATACAAAAAAGGATCACACACTGACATCAACAACTATAGACCCATAACAATTCTGACTTGTATAGATAAAATTATAGAAACATACTTTAGTAACGAATTAAATAAATACTTACAGACAAATAATATCATAAATAATAAACAATACAGGTTTCAAAAGGGACGGAACACTACACAATTACTATCAGACTTCACCAACGAAGTAAATGGGTATTTAAACGAAGGCAAACAGGTGATAGCCTTGTTTATAGACTTCAGTAAAGCATTTGAAACTTTACATTTAAACATACTTTGTGACAAATTGTATGACAACGGCATACAGGGTCCGTTGTTGGATTGGTTCAAGGACTACCATAAAAAGCGGTACACCGCAGTCAGCATAGATGGAGGCGTCAGTGACTGGCTACTAACGGAGCAGGGTACGGCGCAGGGTTCAAATATAGCCCCAACAGAATACTTGCTGTATGTAAACGAAATGTGTAACCTGTTTACGGAAGGATCTGTGTACCAATTCGCGGACGACACATGTATGCTCACGGCGCATTTCGATATAGGGACAGCACAAAAAGCTATGCAGAATAATTTTAACATTGCGTGTGGCTGGGCGCACGACGTTGGGCTGGTGATAAACGCAGACAAGACCAAAGTAATGCACATAGTTTCGCCTTATAAACAAAAGACCACACCACCAACAATCTTGTTCCACGACCATCAATGTCTACACACAAAAAATATTTGTAATGGATGTAATCCCATTGACTTAGTCCAACATCATAAGTACCTTGGTGTGATAATTGATAATAAATTTCACTGGAAAGAACATATAAAATCAATCAGCGACAAATTACGTACATTATTGGCTAAATTTTAAATACTGCGCTACAAGCTTCCATACAATACATTAAGAACCATGTACTTGGCATTGGCGGATTCTGTAATCTCGTACGGGTTAAGTAGTTATGGGAATAGCTACAAAACTTATCTCGAGGATATTTACAAATTGCAAATTAGTCTTATAAAAACTATTGCACCTACTAAAATTAAAAACTTATATAGGGATGACTACTCTAAATTACTTGGTCACTGCAAAATTATAAGTATATACGACAAAATTAAAATGGTTAATATCTACGAAAATTTTAGGCAATTGCAAGAGTTTGAAGAAAGAAAAAGACCAGGTAATTTGCGTAATTTGTCATACATGCCTCGTTTACCACAATTTAAAAATATATATGGTCAAAGAGGCAGGGAATATGTGCTCCCTTACACGCTAAACCACTTACCCAAGGACCTTGTACAAAAACTAGTTAATTGTAGTAATGCAGCCAAATGTAAAAGTAAGCTTAAGTCATTTATTTTTAATTTGTATACAGTAACTAACAGCCAGATATAGCGCATAAATCTGTGCAAGACAGCGACTGAAGCCTCCTACATATAAACCCATTATAGGGATTGCAGTAGGTAGGTTAGATTTAAGAACCAATGTATATTTTTGTTTTGGAAAATAAATTTAAAAAAAAAAAAGTCGGCTCATGGAGAGGCTTGGCTCAGCTTCCAGACTTGGGTATCGCAAGGTAAACCCAGCACGGGAGATGTGTATCACAGAATGTGCGAAACCTTACTTAATTACCGTACGAAGGTGCTTTAAGCCCAAATTGAAATGGTGTCAGAACCATGAAAACCAAATTAGAATGGACATTTTAGCTACTCACCATTCCAAAAAGGACTTTCAGGGATAATGGAAACACACTAAAAAGCTGGACGCTGGTGCTGGTTTGCCGGTAAGTGTCGATGGTCTTTGCGAACCAAGCCAAATCGCTGAACTTTTTAAAATGGACTCCTCCCTGGGACCGGTGATGGGGGGCTCAGCGCTGTGCATGAGTCAGGTGGTGCATATAGGCGTTTTACAAGCAAGTCGCTGCGATAACTCACGATATGTCTGTAAGAGGTTCGCGGTATCCCATGGCCTTAGGTGTCACTGCAAAAAAGTGAACTACTCGTTTTTAAGGCGGAAAACAAAACGCCGAAGTCTGTTCTTCCAGTTAAGCTTCGAGAAACAGTTCTAAATAGAGTCACGAAGTTTAAATACCTTGGGCACTAGGTTAACGCGGACCTCTCTGACGACCTGAACATAGAGAGGGAACGTAGGGAATTATCAGTGAGAAGCAACATGCTGGCGCGCAGGTTTGCACATTGTAATGTAGAAGTAAAGACAATCTTGTTCAAGGCATACTGCCAAACTTTCTACACGTGTAGCCTGTGAGCCAAGTGTACACGTAGATCTCTGAATGCCCTACGTATACAATGTAATAATGGATTTAGGATGCTGCTGGGGTTACCCCGATTCTGCCAGCACATCAGGTATGTTTGCCGAGCCGCGTTGGTAGTTTCCAGACTATCCTGCGCAAACGGGTAGCTTCGGTGATGCAGCGCGTGCGGGACAGCACCAGCGGTCTCCTGAATACCATTCTGGAGCGTGTAAATTGCCCGTTAGTAAGGCACTAGAATGCGTGTCACATGCGTTCTGGAATCGCCTTAAATAATTAATCAAATTTCATTGTTACTAATTACAATAAGAAAATTGTTACTAACAAAATATGAACATTAGTTAAATGATAACGTTGAATGAAGAATTTTATTTTACAAAACTGACATAAAGGGAATAAGAATAAAAGAAAATAAAAATGATTAAGCTTTCTTATAGTCAGTGGAGTGAAATAATTGCTTCTACAACTCATCGTTGAATGGATGGGGTCAATCCTTCAAAAACTGAAGTGATAGTCCTTTGCTTTGCCCTATTGAGATCTCTATTTCTTTCTTGTTGGAAATAAACTGAAGAACAAAGTCCCCTTTTGATCATTTGTTTATATTTTCTATAAACGGTATTCCAACGGTACCACCAAGGTATTCAATATTGAGTTGGTAGTGTTGTAAAGTACTCCATAATATAACCAAGATAAAAGAAACCTTTAAAATTTTCAAAATGTTACGGTCTGCTGATACCAAATAATGCAAGATTCGGGCTACTACTTAAAAGAAAAATTTTAACACGCTGAATAGACATATATGCGATTAAAAAACATGAAAACTTTCAGACGTAGAAACCGCCAGACTTGTTTACTTTAGCTGTTTTCACAGTTTAATGACATACGGCATTTTGCATCGGGGCAATGCCGCCGATATTTAAAGAATCTTAGTCTTGCCAAAACGTGTGGATAGGATTCACAATCTGAGTGTCTCATAGTTTAAAAAAATAACTTTCTTACACTAGCATCAGAGCACATTTATGAAAATTTATTTTATGTTAAGGAGAATAATATTTTTTTGTGAGAATAGTTAAAACATAAATTTACTTAATACGAAGAATAAAAATAAAACTGGCTGTTCTCGACAGTCGTCTCCACAAATCCACACATTCATTTAACGGGCATTTGATATAAAAATTTGCCACGAGGCTTAAAACTATAATGAAATAAAAATTTTACACTAAAGGTTATTATTATACAACTTCTGCGTACTTGGATGACACATCCATGGTGCAACGCCGTTTAGCTCTAGCAGGTTGATTGATCTATGATATTTAATATAAATATTGTAAATGACAAATATGTAGAAATATTTGTTTACAAAGAGCAAGCAGCAGCCTTAGAGTTTCTTTCTCATCCTTCTCAGAGGCATATACCTTACGAATGAACAGTGAAGTTTATTCAGTGTGACTAATTCAAGTGTAATTTCCTTACTTACGTAATAAAACTTATTTGAGTTTAAGTTTGAAGGGACAGACCAAATTAGACTCGAGTAATAAAAGCGCACTTGCCGCGCGAAGCAATCTTGCGGAATGATAATCAACTACTCTCATCTATACAGGTATTTTAAGTAGGGTAAAACCGGGATAGATGCCCCACTTTTTGAAGGCCTTCTAATTTAAAAATTATTAGTTTACCACGAATAATTCCTATGGATATAACTAGTTTAATCTTTTACATCACATTAATATTAAGATTTTGTTGATCTAACATTTACTGATTTTTAAAGAAATTGACTTTTTGCAAACCTATTTTTTGAGGATAGATGCCTACCTATATGGATAGCCAAAAAGAAATACTAAGAAGGATAGATGCCCTTTAGAATAAAATAGTAAAATTCTAAGTAAATATTTTTTTATTTTCTTTTCCCAACTTTCTTGTCTTGTCCTTTGCCCCTAAGGGCACCTATACCGCGAAAAATCGAGGCGATTATCCTATTCGATATGGATAGATGCCCTTTTATTATATAACTAAGCTATATACAAAAGAGCAATTATTGACACCTAAGTGCGCAGTTAATGAACAAGTGTATAGTTATAATGAAAATAAAACGGAGTTTATTATAACTTACAAAGTTATGCGACAGTAAATACTTGCGTCTGAAATTTTGAACCGTTTTCGTTTTCGTCGCGAAGATAAACGCCTATTTCACACGAAGCCCTGCAGGAACTTTGACGAGTGGTGTCTGTCCTCCTTATTTAAACTAATTATTCTTTGTTGCGATTTGGGGAAGTTGGGTTTTTTGAAAACGAGGCACCTATCCTGCAGCGGCATCTATCCCGGTTTTACCCTAAGTAGCGCTAACCGATTTGGCTGTGTCCCACCCAGTTTCGACTAAGGCCACTTTCAAAACCCTAAAACCTCCGTTCGGACCTTGTAGAAAGCTTTCAAGGTATAAAATATAATATAAAGAAAATGGACTAAAAGCATTTTTATTTCCTCTTCTGTCGTCATCCAATCGTCTATTCTTATGTAGAGGTTATTGGTTTAAAGTGTGTTACCAGTTTTCAGAATCTATTTATTATTAGACATGGATATAAATTCCAAACTGTACTTCACATATTGTTATTCCAATAATTCGCAATGCTACGTATATATGTCGGAGAGAAGGCCGGAAACGGAGACGTCGAAGGAAACACCCTCAACGCAGATTTAGTCAAGAATTACTTGATAGTCGGCTTATTCGCTCTTCGTTATCAATTCGTTCAGCCAGCGGTGGAATAGTAACGACAACTGATTGCAATTAATTATTCTATGCACTTTTCACGGTAATTAGTCCGAAAGTATAAGAGATGGATGAGGTTAAAACGGATTCTAAATATCACGCGGCAGAGAGGGAGAGGCGGTACGTCTTCACTGTCCAAGCGACTTACACAAAAAGCCCCCTCTCTCAGACCACACCCAGTTTGACCTGTCAAACAGACGTGACGTGATCGAGACTAGTTACAATGATTCGTAGGTAGCCTAGTAAATCAGTACTGCCACCTTACCTATTTCTGCTGCCAAGCAGGAATGTGAGCATTACTGCATTCCGGTATTTAAGGGTAAGGGTGCTGGTGAGACTACAGGCACATGGGACTTGTCAACTTGTGTCTCTGGGTGACGGGCACAATGACAGTGCCGTTAGATCTCTTTGCAATTTAAAGCTCTGAGCGACTCTGCAAATGCACCAGGCGCACGTCTTCTTCGTCCCGGCACTTGGTGTTATGAAAAAAAAAATTAAGTTTTTATTGTTAAAACTGTATCAAGAATATACGTCATATATACGTAATTTGAGTTCAGTAAACGACCACGAGAGGGTAAGGTCTAAAATTCAAGCGTCATGAGAGAGGGCGGAGACCGCTACTAGAACATGACGGGGGTCGAGGGTGCGGCCGGCGCTAGACCGCAGGCCTCATTAGCAAAGCGTGTATAGAGAGGGTAGACCACTCGTGGTTTTGCTGAAATCGTCTATGATGGTGCCAGGAGCTAGACTCGATTAAATTGCCTGCCAATACATCAGCATTACTTGTACGAACAAGCACGGCGGAATAAGAATATTGAGAACAACACATACAGGTTGAAATTCTCTCGGCTCAAACTTAAAATCCAAATTCAAATAAGAGCTAACTTTATTTCAAAATTAAGCAAATTACACTTAAAATTGTTAAATTCCTTAAAGAGCAGTAGATAAATTGTTTTTATCTAAATATATGCACGTTGACATTTGTCATTTACAAAAAAAAATATATACTTAATAGAAAGAATTTCATAATTCTCGTATATATTTTGTAACCCAAGTAGCTAAACCTCGCAAATGGCAAATGTTGAATATCAACAGAAATGTTACAATGGACGAGTATTTTTTTTCTTTGAGAACGACTGTCAAGAACAGCCCGTTTATTTTTGTAACTTGTGTTTACATTATGGTAACGTAATGTATTTGAGATGCAAGAACCGCTCCAAGTTTTTAAATCCGACCTTTTTCGTTGTAGTCATTTACAGTAAAAAAATACCTTCATAATTTTCCAAGATCAACTAGACATATTTCAGAATGATTAACTTGCCCTTTGTTATACGATACTACTTATATTTACTCGTTTTAGTAATTTATTCTAAAGTGAAAATAGAGGTATTAGAAACGCTTCTGTGTATAAAGAACCAAAAGTATTTTATGCAATCGTTGCATAATGAGGGCTCTAAGCGTCGAGTACCGGGTTTAGGCCACGAGGCTTTGCCGAATGGCCTAGTAATGGGTACGAGATTTTAAAACCTCATTATGTAATGGTTGCATACAATACTTTTTATACGTGTAAATAAAACAAAGATATATAACCATACGTTTTGTTAACAATCCATGTCAACAAACTCTAATGAAAGCCAAACAAACGCTAGAACACAAAAAAGTAGTGCCCAAGTACCTACCAGGAGGCAGTAGAGCGCTTGAGTAGCGTCACATCCATATTTTAATTACCAAAAATACGACGTTCTTTTTTGTCTCTGTACAGAGAATTTCAGTTTTCAGAATTTTGAATCGGAATTAAAAAGAGCGCCTTTGTAATATAGTTTATGAAATTATAATTGACAGGTTAAAGTACAGGATTAGAAAAACTGTTTTTGTGTAATTAAATTTTTATTGAATTGATATTCAATTATTTTTTGTGAAATTACTCCACTAGTTTGTTATAATTATTAATACAAAGATCGAACACTCAGAAAAAACACTCAGAAAAAATTCCTTCGATCCGGTCGGATTCGAACCGACGTCTTCTTGCATACCGTGCCAGACGCTATACCAACTAAGCCAAGGAACGAACCAACGGGCCTCACGAATTTTTCTATGTGCTTGCGTCGCGTCTTTGTACTTGGTCTTTCAACGACTTTTTAGTCGTAGCGCCATCTATGAGAAATCTATTGCAGATTTATCACTATATTATTATTATCACAAATATGTTTTTGTCTATTTTTGTTTTTCCTTATTACATAAATTTTCTTTAAAAGTAATAACATTTTATGTCATTGTAATAAACAACTCCATCTACCCGAGACACTTCTAAACACAACCTGGCATTTATAGATAATGGAGTAGAGTTCATAATAGCCACTCAGAAACTCTTTTTAAAGTTCAGTGCGCTTCTTATCTTATCGTTTGATGTTGTCAATTTGGTTATAATGTAAAGTCTCTAATTTTGAGCAATTTTTAAGTTGAATAAATTCCCAAACCCACAAATTTCAAATGAACTCTAAATTACGTCTATTCTCCTTTTATTATTGACGTTTGTGGTTATATGCATATCCAGCAATTACATTATAATGTGTATATCTATATACATGTGTATATGCGTTATATATGTACATTAAAACATGTAAACAGCTCTTTTACATCAAAATTTAGGACGGTTTATATTTGCTCACATCGTGTTCCTCTTTGAATGGCAGCCCGTAAATTGCAAAATCTGAAAATGTTAATTCTGGCGAAAACTTAAAAAAGGGTGCCTTCCTGTGCCGACAACCAAAAAACAAAGAAGAAGAATTTTTAAGTTAAATCTAGCCAATATTTTGGTCTAAGCCGCTATTGTTATTTCAAAACAGGAAATAACATTGCAAAGTAATACAAATAATTTATTGTTCTTTCTACCTTAACCAAAGATTTTACAGGGTAAATAGTCTAAGAAACATCGTACAGTTAATTAATAAATAAATAATAACAAATGAATATAAAACAACATCCAATGCGTTGCTCTGATCCTAAAGTAAGTAACTATAGCACTTATGTTATGGAAACCGGAAACACCGACAGTACCACAAACCAAAATATAGAAAACTTAGTTTTTTCTACATTAATCCGGCTAGAAATCGAATCGTGGACCTCACAGATGGTGCAAGTCATTCGACCACGTTATACGTCGGAAGATTGGTGCCTAAACTAGGTTAGGCCACTACTATAAATAAATAAATACAAATAAAATTTTTATTGCTTAGGTTTCTTAAGCAATAGTGGCTGAAGCCTTCTTTTAAGCATAGCCTGTGTCAAGAGGCACCGCTCTTCACTCGCTACACGTATTAAATTACATAAACCAAGTAACCATTCAAAACACATTTCTCATTACATCGTTCAATTGTATGTGCGTGTGTATGTCTTCCTGTAATGGCGTTCTTTCTGTGATGGCGTTTTTTATATCATCGTTAGTCTTATTTAATTTTAATCAATTTTCAATTTTCTGTTTATCGTAATATTTTTTGTTACAAGAAACAAAAGTGAACCCCTGCGATATGGTCGCTTCTTTTTTAGAGAACTAAGTCAACATCTCGAACTCGTCATCATTCAGCTATTAACCACTAGATGACAGTACATTTATTGTCAAATTGGCATAATGATATAGAAAATACACTGTTTATTTTATATTTTGAGAACAGGTTCTATGAGAATTTGGTTTGAATAGAAAAAGCTAGTAAGATTATAATAGATGTGTCTAAAAATAGTCGTAAGACGGAACATGTAAACGCAATTGATTATAGCCCAGATGGAACAAAACCGCGAAACCAGATGGTACAACGGAACATAATTTATAGAACTGAGTGGCTTGATTATAACGTGATTTGTCTCCATACTTTCTGATATAATTGAATTTCCTTTTCAATAGTGAAAATAATTCAGGAGCTGCCTTATTGAAACCAGATGACTATCGGATAAAATCGAGGATGTAGGTATCATAACTCCAATTTTTGAAACTTAGTCCTGCACACAAATTATTTGGAACAACCCTAAACGTCTGTAATGTTCCTGTTTTACAAACCACATACCTTTTTTTTATAGTATCAAGAGACGGGACAAAAAAGTTGTGTTCCTGATGGTAAGTCCTGTCCATAATAGTTGCAATGACTCACCCTCAGAGCTACAAATCGCATAGATCTGAGGGGCACTGTCACTGCGCCCGTTACCCTTAGACATATGTTGACATGTCCCATGTGCCTGTAATTTCACCAGCACCTTACCCTTTAGGACCGGAATAGAGTAATGCTGATATTACTGCTTGGCGGCAGAAATAGGTAAGGTGGCAGAGCTGCCCTGGACGAAAACCGACAAGCGCGCGGTTACACTACTTTGGTGCTGGCTGTATTTGTCGAATAGGCAAACAAGGCAAATACATTGTCACACATGCCGTCTACAAGCGTGATTGCTTACCAAATATATCAATCAACAAATAGCCATGTGAAGTGCCACCATTATACTTTAGTAGGACGAATATTGTTTATCTTCATTCTTATAATTAGTACGTCAACGTTATTTACAAGCGAATGTTGCGTAGCCTTTAATTCTTATTTCCTGTTTAAGACTCTCAAGACTTTGGATGATCACGTGCAGCAAATTTCATATATTTGATAAATATTTAAACGTTATAGTAATGATAAAAGTATTTAATAATAGTAATTGGTAAATTAATAGAATATAGAAAGTTTTATTTTTATTTTGGGCAGGCAATAAGTAAGAACTGCTTTTTTGCACTCTCTTTTAGAAACCCTTGTAACAGCATGTTCGTTGGTATAAAATCAACTTGCATTTTATTAGTATACTATAATGTTCTGTTCATCATCATCATCATCATTCAGCCATACGATGCCCACTGCTGGGCACAGGTTTCCCTCAACGATCTCCACGACGATCGATATTCTGTTCATTGCAACTAATTTGTCAAATAACTGTAGTTATAGACTTTGTATATTTGGTGTTGATTTTCTTCACGCCTGTCTCAATTAGATTATGTGATGTCCTTAAAAAGGCTAGCTTAGAAGTATCTACCAATAATATATGGGCACGTATGAAAATACTGATGGGTGTGGAGGAAACTAAGAAGGTTTGTCAGGAGCATAGCAGCCTACCCCGGTAATAGGAAGCCTAGCCTGGTAATAGGACAATGCGCTCATAATTGACAATATTAAATAATCGAAAGCTGCCAAACCAGTTTATTTATTATTTATTTCATTACAATTACACAGCCTTATTCTGCTACCTTCTACCACCTCCTACTGGAGGTCGGCTATCATTCTAGGTATTTGGTTCCGTGAAGTTGTGGCTTCGAACAGTTCCGTGGTACTCATGTTGAGCCACTCTGCAAGATTTTGAAGCCATGTGGTTTTTATACGACGACATCTTCTGCGGCCCTGGATTTTTGATGAGTTGCAGTAGAGAGTAGTTTTCAATCCGCATAGTGTGCCCGAAGTATTGCAGATTCCTCCTTTTTACTGATTTCAAGCCTTTGTGCATCCACTGCAATACGTTGCCGTTGGTGATTCTACCCATCCAAGACATTTTTAAATTCTTCTATAAACCCACATTTGAGGGCATTTACAAAACGCCTGAGTTAGTGTCCATGCTTCAGCAGTATTATACTTCCAGTAAATAACCAAGATACTGTGAAAACCAAAACTAGACAATATTAGTAATTCACAAAAGACAGACGCTCATTCATCATGCCACAAAACCTCAACACACAAAGCCCATCTGCCTGCAAAAACATTGCAGTCTGATGCAGATGCGAGAAGCGCATTAAGACAGCGCAGTGCGGCGCAGTTGGGAACTTATGGGAATTATGCCAATTTGAACAACGCATAAAAATATGATTGTAAAATTTCTTTCATAAGATGATTGGCGGCGCCGCTTTGAACAACTTTGTGACGATGTGACCTCCTTCCATCGTCATCTCACCTTTTTCTCGTATTCTCTCCGCTTCCGGGCCACTCGTTTTTAAATTTTTAAAATGTAGAGCCATCTAACTTTATCTCTGTCTGAGATATGAGTGTTACTGTTGAGTATTGTCTTGTATGTGTATTTAAAGCTAGCTGGCTATACATGAAATGGTAAGGGAAAGCTGTAATATATCACAAACCACCCTACGTTCCTACCTAACAGCCTAGCCCTAACCATACACTACTATATATACGTATATAGATAGGTAGAGGAAGCCTATTACCATGCGACCTAAGGTAACAGACGGAAGGTGGGAAGGAGAGGATTTTCTCACTGCCACTCTCACGGACTCACAAAACTGATCATATAAGCTGACGGCTAAAGGTGTCTTGGCCGCAGTGAGAGGATGCTATAGTCAGGAGAGTTCCATCGTTGTCAATGAGACAGCGTTGATATCTGGATTCAAAGAGATCATTATTTCTAAAAACTAGACTATTTATACAAATTCTATTTACATGCGTACGTGTATATCGACAATATAATTTTTAAATCTATAACAAAAGAGACGTCTACTCAGCAGCTGGTCTTGCACATTGCTATTCGGTCAGTGCACTGCTGCGTAGTCTATTATCCATGTGGTAATTTATGTCTGGTCAGGTTGTCTGTTCATGTCACGTGAAAGTAAACACCTTTTTATGTCACAGCCCCGCTTTTTCCTCTTTACCAACAACTTGCAATAAATTTCCGTGGACCTAAAGTTTTCTTATTTTATTGCCGTGAACCTGGTCACGGCTCATTAGGGTTTACAACCTTTTCAACTTCAAGTAAAAAGGCCGCGTAATTTACAGGTGGGTCATGTAGAATCCCACGATTTTCTGTTTATTTGAATCTGCAGATTGCTTTATTCTTTTATTTTATACCATTTATAATTATTTTTTATAAAAATGAATATGTTTAGTTAAAGCTAGCGCCAAGTACAATTGTCCACGTTCTCATTTTCATGTAACTAAATTATCGTAAATTTTTACTTTTACAAGTAAAAATAGCTGATTAAAAATGGCTGCTGGAGCTACCGTGATGGTCCAGTGCATCGGGCTTGTTTGCCACGGCGCTGACATTATGGTTTCGTGGCCGTGTTGAGGAAGACGTATGCGCCTCCCAATATTAACTCGATGGACGTCACTGCACGTTATCCAATAACGAACTGCTTGATTGGAATATGAAATTTCTTTTTTCTGAATAATATATTTTTATTTATCATTTACATTTTTATATTGCATTGTGCTAACATGTATTTCTATAAAATTTAAATCTTATATTTATTTACTGACACTTGTATGACCTAAGTCTGCAATAAGCGATTTTATTATTATTGTTTAAGCATAAGGTTACCGACAAATTTCGTTCGTAGAATCTTTAAAACTCTCCGGCAGTTGTGGCCTTATTACACCAATGGTGCGAATTGTTTGTTGAATTTTTATTTCAAAATCAAAGAACTAAAAACTTGGCCTTTTTTAGGACAAATGCCGGTCATAGACGAGTTGTTGACATTTTGTGACATTTCCACTGATTGTAATATATAAAACATAAACAATTGTATTTTATTATAACTTTGTTGCATTATATAGGCAGTGTACATGGTTTAACAGGTACTTAAACCTGTTAAATTTTAATAATGACTATAAAGAAATACAAAAACAATATATTTCTATAATCATCTTGTTAAATTCCTCATGACAGAAGAGTGCATGAAGTTAAATGGTAGAACTGTTGTTTTCAATAGCCGTGCTGTTATTCGGAGCCAATTACGCCAAGTGGATCAAAGTCGATACGGGAGTCGCAGACGCAAAACTAACCGCTGTTGATTTTGGTGTAAGATTTTCTATACTTCATCAATGTTTTATTTAATCCATATACAGATGTAAAAAAAATCCGTTCGATATATGTAAAAGAGTTGAAACTTTTGTAAGTACCAAAACTATTATTAATTGTAATTTCGCACTGCCCTGACACGGTCGAGGCTTCCCCTGCGCTTTGTATGGTCATTAATAATTAACATAAGCTGACCGAAAACTGTTCTCGTTTAAAACCGTATGGCTCTATAATATAATATCTTTGTAGGTACCTACATCGGGTCGCCGACTTTTTTATGCTCTTCTGATAACTAATATTTATGTAGTAGTGTAGTTTTCATGTTTATCCAATCGTTTGATCAGCTCATACACTTTATTCCGATTTGCGCACGCGTCACGTCGAGCGCGCGCGTGCATAAATCGTTTTTCTTCTCATTTATATTTTCTTCCCATAAAATAAAATCATACTGAGTCTTAATAGACTCATGCTAATGCATTAAAAAAGTCAATTTTATTTATTTTGTACGAAAAATGTTTTACGAAATTACGATCAATTGGGATGCAAGGGAGCAATCACCACCTAAGCTCCTAATGTCAACCTCATCTGCACGTGGTGCATCCTGCAGTAACTAACGAGGCTCTGACGACCGGTCGATAACGGTATAGCCCTTCCCATAATGACACAGTAAAATTTAATGGCCACTGACGGGCTGCAGCGTCGGTGGTGTAAAACACTGTGTCCTCATCGTCCTGCGACAGTGATGAGGAGATCTCTAGTGTGTCGACCAGAGTAGCGAACCTTATACTTCGGCTATCAAAAAGGTATAGCTTGAAGATTGTACAGGTCTACGCGCCGACCTCGACACATTCAGATGACGAAGTGGAAGGTATGTACGAGGATATATCAAGAACCTCACACAACACCACCAAAGCCCACTTAAACGTTATTATGGGGGACTTTAACGCTAAATTGGGACTCCAGGGTCTGAACGAATCTCGAATAGGCCCACATGGTTATGGAAGTAGAAATCACAGGGGGCAGATGCTGATCAACTTCCTCAAGAGGGAGGGACTCTTCTTTATGATGAGGATAGACCACATACACACAGTGAGGCAGATTATACAGAAGTCAGAAGAGTATAATCGGCCCTTGTGTCTAGCCTTTGTGGGCTATGAGAAGGCTTTTGATATCGTCGAAACCTGCGCTGTCTTGGAATCCTTGCAGCGATGCCAAGTGGACTATCGTTACATCGAACGCTGAGATGTCTGTATAAAGCCACCACTATGAGTATCCAATTACAGGACCAGCAGTCGAAACCCATCCACTTGCGCAGAGGAGTGAGACAGGGGGATGTCATATCCCCGAAACTGTTCACAGCCGCGTTGGAGGATATGTTTAAGCCGCTGGACTGGAAAAGTATGGACATTGACATAAACGGCGAGTACATCTCACACTTGCGGTTTGCAGATGACATAGTCCTAATGGCGGAGTCGCTGGAGGAACTACATCAGATGCTGGACGGCCTGGCGTCCGCCTCGCGACGTATTGGTCTCGACATGAACTTGGAGAAGACCAAAGTCATGATTAATGATCACATTAACCCGAGACCCATAGTCGTAAATGGCCACCTTCTTGAAGTTGTTTCCGAATACACTTACCTCGGGCAGATTCTGCAGTTAGGTAGAAACAATCTCGAGAAGGAAGCCAGGAGAAGGATTCAGCTTGGGTGGGCAGCGTTTGGGAAGTCACGTCGAGTCTTCTCGTCGCCTATAACCGAAATCTGAAAACAAAGGTTTTAAAGGAACCAGTGCGTCCTTCCTGTAATGATTTACGGAGCCGAGACGTGGACACTCACGATACGGTTAGTCCACCAATTTAAAATCACTCAGCGAGCTATGGAACGGGCTATGCTCGGAGTTTCACTGAAGGATAGAATTGGTAAGGAGGTCATCCGACAGAGAACTAAGGTCACCGACACAGCTCGTGCAATAAGCAAGCTGAAGTGGCAGTGGGCTGGTCATATCTGTCGAAGAACCGATAACCGATGGGGAAAACGAGTTCTAGAGTGGAGACCGCGACTCGGCAAACGTAGTGTAGGACGCCCTCTGGCCAGGTGGAGTGACGACCTGCGAAAGGTTGCTGGCGGGAAATGGATGCGACATGCTGAGGACCGGGCGACATGGCGCATATTGGGGAAGGTCTATGTCCAGCAGTGGACTGCAATAGGCTGATGATGATGATCAATTTTATTCATTTTTATGGACAACTCACCCTTGACCAAAAAAATTTACCATGCCATTATTGTTTTCATAAAAAAAGACTTAATGGTTCCTAAGACTATTTCCTTGTATCTTCTATGGTTTCGGATTTCCCCATACTGCCCCATTAAAAATAAAACAATGTATATATAAAATATGTTTGGCAACCGATTTAAAGTAAATAAACATTAAATGTTAATCCAATCTTAATTTAATACAGTACCGAAAACTATATAAAAATTGATTTAGCCATTGTGGAGACTAGCGTGCAGAAACGCATAGACAAAAATTGTAAAAACTGATCGTTAACATTTAGTAGCGTATCTTCAGAGTTGAGACTTGGTTTCTTTACGATTTTATTATTGTGTAGATATGTATTGATTGTATAGTTATGAAGTCTTAATTATACACATTTAGTGTTAATTATACACATATATAATACATATGTGATATACACATATGCGTAAAAAATAAAGTACTTCATAAATCTTTATCGATGTAAACCTAAGTGAGGGCACCGACTATACGTTTCCCAGCCTCAATTTAATTTAAAATAGTGCCAATTCAGCTTGAATAACAAGTGACCTAAATTAGCCAATCGAAATGAAAACAAAATTATTTATGAATTTACGTAATAATTATATTACGTAATAATTAAACATAAAGTAAATTGTAGTAAATTTATAAAATTATAGCGGGCTCAGCGGGGAGGCGTGATTAGAGACGAAGAGAGACGCCAATTAATCCACGAACTCGTGTTCATTTCGCCAACTCGCATATACATGACAAACAAATAAACGTATTAGAAGGCATTGGTCATTATTATACTATTATTATTAGGGTGGCTTCGTCCAGGGCCTGATCATTAACCTGATCTTTGTGATCACCACTAATTACAATTCAGAGCCAAGGCCAACAGTGTTTAAGAACTGAAGGATTCTTCTGCATTTGACTGTTTTAATGTCCTCTGGTTGTAGCCTGTGCATTCCCAGAATGGAGCTTCACACGCCCTTCAAGTCGCAGCATTGACTAAAGAGGTGAAAAGAAATTTCATACGACCTACTCGTGGCAGAATCTACAATCTCTGTTTGCTCTCTGCTCATATATTTGTTTTTTTTCTGAAGATTTTTTTTTTGTCATTTTGTTGGTTGCTAATAAGTAGCCTTAACTGCACCACCCGACAAAAAAGTGTTAGTCATACAAAATATATGAGTTTACATAAAACGACAAAACTAACAAAACACAATAGCGCTTCAGGTACAACTAACGCCATCTAGCAATTCGAAGTGGAACTAAACATCAGTTGTAAGGTATTACAAAATCAAATTCAAAAAGAACAATGCCCAAGTATGCCCTATGTATGAGGCAGGGGGCGGCCGACTTTGAGCTCTTAGAGCAATCGTGTTTAAGACTGTAAGTTGGATTGCTGTCAAATTCGTACTATGACCTCACAAAAACAATTCGCTAGCCATGCAGTTTACGTTCCCCATTCGAAATCCGTTCACCTTTACTTTCATAGCAAGATCGTATCATAATATACCAGTTGAAAAAAAAATGCCAATTCAAAAAAAGTTTTAGTCTTTGTTACGTTTTTAAGAAATTTCGTTTAAGTTTTATTATATTTTCAGTTTCATAATTATTTGTTATCTTTTATGACCCAATTGTCAATAAATAAATACTATTAACCTTAGAATAATAACGCATAGAATGATAGTTTCATAAAAAACGAACTGTCACAAGTGAGGCAAAAATCAAATTCATGTAGGCGTAAGCAACTTGTATTTACGCTCGTCGGCACGCACCAAATATGCAAATAATGATGCCATGGAATAACATTTCCCTCAAAAGTGGGGAAATTGTATCTTGCTTAACTCATCGTTAAGTTAGAGGTCCCTACAGATTTGCTCGATTTTGTCGATCGTTACTGTCGATCGACAACGTCAAGTGACAGGAATTTTCAAAAATTTATTTTTGGTGATCCTTATGGAAAAGGCATTTATATCTGAATACACGAAGGCGGACACGACCTTTCAAATAAATGCAATATGGGAATCGTTTTCGAGGTATTCGAGGTGCTCATCATGAATATGGCATTTATTTCTAAATCCAAGATGGCGGACACGACTTTTGAAATAAATGCAATATGGGTATCATTTTCGAGGTATTTGGGGGCGCACATTACGAATATGGCACTCATTTCTAAATCCAAGATGGCGGGCACGATTTTCATATAATGGCAAGTTGGGGATCGTTTTCGAGGTATTTGGGGGTGCTCATTAGGAATATAGCACTTATTTCTAAATCCAAGATGGCGGACATGACTTTTCAAATAATAGCAAGTTGGGTGTCGTTTTCGAGGAATTTGGGGGAGCTCATTAAGAACATGGCACTAATTTCTAAATCCAAGACAACGGGCACGATTTTTCGAATAATGGCAAGTTGGGTGTCGCTTTCAAGGTATTTTGGGCTGCTCATTCCGAATATAGCACATATTTCTAAGTTCAAGATGGCAAAGAATTAGAAGAAGAAGAATCAGAAGTCTTGTCCCCCATCTTGTATTCAGATATACATACCATTTCCTTATGGCTTACCAAAAATACATTTTTGAAATTTGTTGTCAACCATCTTGGATTTAGAAATAATGCTACATTCGTAATAAGCACTCTAAAACTCCTCGAAAGCGTCTATAATTCTCAATCGTTACTGTCGATCGACAATGTCGAGCAAATCTGTAGGCACCTTATTAAATACTACCCAATTCTTATTTAACTCATATATGAACAAAAACCTACAAGCGAGTTTAAGTGCGACTATCGAATTTGAATATATAAA
The DNA here is from genome assembly GCF_003589595.1 of Hyposmocoma kahamanoa. Taxonomy (NCBI): domain Eukaryota; kingdom Metazoa; phylum Arthropoda; class Insecta; order Lepidoptera; family Cosmopterigidae; genus Hyposmocoma; species Hyposmocoma kahamanoa. Next base: position 487,826 of record NW_020653733.1, on the reverse strand, counting down.
TAGCCTGATATTATCTGTGGGTATGTTTACATGAAAAGTACACGATAACAATTAAGAACCTGAACCTGAAAGTTATTTATACACGATTTTGGAGAACTGACAATGACTTTTTAGTCAGAGTTAGTTTCCTGAAATAATTTTAGTTAAGAACTTTTAAGTCTGGGCAAGACAATTTTTTTAAATGAGTGTATGATGAACAAGAATAATGATTTTTCACATGAAACTAATGAAGGCAAATAGTAAATATATTTCGTAAAAATAGCTAACGTGAATTCCCTACCATGTTGTTGCGGCCATGTACATTTGTAGAAATTTTGCTACCGTCGCGATATTGCCTAATCTCAAAAAATTGCGTAATATAATTATTTTGAAAGAGAATAGCAAAATGGGGAGAAAAAACCCGTTACTTTGCAACATTTTCGTAAATTGTTGCAACGAAATTAATTTTCTGTTTTAGTGAATATTTATATAAAAATACAAGTTGAAACGCGTTATTTCCTTGTGGAATGTGATGTTAGTGTCTATTTTATATTTGTCTGATCTATTTTTAAAACCCAATTACCGCACATTTCGTCATTTTTAGCAAAGAATTTTGAGCTGCTCGCGGTACAACTTGACCTTGAGCACTGATAGCCCGCTCGCTCGTGTAAGCCCATAGGGCGTCCTACAATTTGCCTCACTTAACGTGTGCGGGCTAGGTTTCTATGCGTTATTATTCTAAGCTATTAACTATTGAGCGCGTTTTGAAAATTTTAGTTCGAGTCCCCAATCTTTAAGGTATTGTTGATAAATTATTGGCATGAATGTTATTGCAATTTTTAAATGGAATTTTAATCATTTTAATAATTTTATTGACTGAATAACGTAAAATAGTTTTTAAATAGTGCCAAATTAGAATTTAAAGCAAAAATGAAAATATACGAATACAAGATACGTTCCAATTATGTTATAAAATTACAAACTCACCTTATTAATTTCAATGACAATGATTAGATATGACATGTAATTATGTCGTACGACAAATTGTAAAGTATGATTGAAAAGTTGCCGATATTACAAAAGAAAGTAATAAGTATAATCAATAATAAAGTTAATAAAAAAATATAATTATTCTCATTGGTTAATAGTGCTTTAACGCACCCAGGTTAGTACATCTGTCTATTTCTTTCATATGATTTAGTATGTAGTTCCATCTCGCTCTTATTAGATATCAGCTAGCCAGCCAGAGACAATAATTAAAGTTTAAAAAGTAAAACTCGTCGTCCTGTCATGCCATTCCCGTTCAACATCGTGTTACTCATAATACGAATTTAAGCTATTCAGTTTTACCACGTCAAGTGAATTGCATGGAACTTGGCTGGCTGCTTATAAGCTCCAGTAGGCCTCCAGTCCTGGAGCAGCTAAAAAAAGTTGACGATCATCAATTACAGATACATTGCATTCAGTATTTCCATATAGTTTTTTGGGGTTATGTTAAAAATTAACATTAACATGTTACTTGACAGTACAGAGTTAAATATTATTCTAAAGTAAGTACAATTGGGTATACATTAAAAATAATACTTAGATTCACTGCGACAGACGAATGAGATAAAAATAGTGCAAAAAAGATATGATTTTTTAAACATTTCAAGAAAATCGTATGCTTTGTTATCAATTATTTTTGAACGTAGCACAACTCAGATTTCTTACATTTCATTGTAAGTCTCGTTTACATTTGACATGATTTCTCCATTGAGACTATTTCTGCTTGAATTTTTTTGACAGCTTTGCAGTTGAGAGTCAAGTTTAAGTTTAGGAAGCAGTTTCGGTGTCACAAATCATTGTAACTTTTCTTGATTGCGAGTCGCGCGGGCTCCCCACACCTTACTTCCTAAAATCTAGGCTAGCGTCCAAATACCTCGCGTTAACACTAGTATTAATAAAGCTTTATTTCAGCCTTACAAATAAACAATAAAAACCTTAAATATTATACTTATTCTACCATTTATTTCGTACTTTTATTTTAACTTTCTACACTATATTATTTAATGAGTAGGTACTTATTTTTGACCGACCATTCTGGAAAAGAATAAAACATTATATTGTTAATTTTAAATATATTCTTCTAAGTCGTCTAAGTTCTAGTAGAGTCGGTAATGGCGCTAGGAGAATTTTTAAACACATTTAAAACACAGCGTTACACAATAGCTCTGTCAAATTTTAAATTCCACTTAATTTGGTTTTAAAAAGTACCGATTAAAAACTTCAGCTGTATTTACATTGCTCCAAAATTCATGGAACACCCTATATTTTTACTAAGCCATAACACAGCTTTTGATTTAGCAGCAACTTTAGATATAGCAAAAGCTTTTGATTACGTTTCATACACAATTAACCCTAATTGATTTCTCACTGGTAGGAGGTGATGAATTGGATACGTTTAGATTTCACTTGAATGAGCGTAATCCATCTGACGACCGAAGTGACCTGGACTTAGCTTCAACAATAGTAAAATCAGGCAAATCAGATTACAAGCTAACGAATACGAGAGTACCCAAAAGAAGTGTTTTAGGTCCTTTACAATTTTTAATTTACTTTACTGACCTCTCTAAGCTAAATCGTCTCTAATTTCAAAATTAATTGTCAGTCAGGGTTAAAGTAATGTTGTTTTAAGAGGTTGTGGTAGGCCCGCAGGTGTACTTATAGGTACTAAGTACCTACGACTTCGACTACGAAGTTTGGTACCGCGATTAGCATCCTCTTGGGAGTTATTGACCCACGCTAATATTAAGACGAAATTATAAACTCTGAAGAGCATAGCCACAGACCACATAAATACTATTACGGCAAATAGAAGAAGGACTAGTCTCATAATTGTTACACTTGTAACAATGCGACCTCTTTCATCGTCCTACCACCTTTTTATCACCTTTTCTCTGGTTCCTGGCCACTTGCTTTTGAAATTTTGAATTGTCGTCTAATTCTTTTGCCTCGTCATTCTTACTTTGCTTCGTTCCGTCACCACTCCCATCGAAATTCGAGGAGAGTAACTGTATCCTCTTATCATGTAAACCTAAGTGCTTATACTGAGCAATAATAGAATACAGGCTCTTTTGGCGTAAGTTCACTAATCATATCCGTACCTAAGAAGCATAACACTGTAACTCCATTTTTTACGATTTTGAGTTTTTAACGGTATCCTACATAATTTTTCGAGCTCTATCAACTCGTAAAACTGTGTATACGAAATTCGCCATAGGTACAGAGTTCTTTAACAGTATTTTGATAAGACCGTTACCCACTACGAAGCATTTTATTGTAAGTTCGGAGTTACAGTGTTATGCTCAATTTTAGTACAAATACAGTACAATGTTATAAGATAACGAAAACAAAATAATAGTAAATAGATCACGATTCGCCGGTGCTTGATCAAGAAATACACCGCGAAATCCCCGAATAAAACAAACGGTTGACTGTCAACCGTGACCATGGGACCTGTAAAGGGCCCAAAGCGTCGGTTTGTTTGAAAAAACTAATATACGCGAGTTAAATCCGGAAAACTAGTTTCATTTCCTATGTGTAACAATCGCGAAAACCTAAGAACTCGATATGAAAAAGTTCCTGTGATAATCCAATCAGTGGGTTCTGTTAACAATATATCGAACAGCTTGTTATAAATTGGCCATGAATCACCTCGGCAAACATCTCCATGTCAAAACTACAAATTAGGTTCTCATTCGAGTGATGTTAGTCTGTTTGCACAGCGAGTGGTGTTTCTATTTATATCGCTCGGACAGAGAGGGTGTTCCGGAGAGACTACGGGCTCCTCAGTAAAACCAGGGTTCGGCGAGCATCCGGGCCAAGCCCTCCGCCTTCACGGGCGTTTCTGGTGGACCCGGACTTAGGTATGAACTCGCCGGGGTTTGTGATTAGCTGCAGGGATGAACACGTGTGTCTGCCCCGGTAACATGTGGCCTGGGAGTTTGTCCCGCACGCCGCTATCGCATTTTAGTAGCGGTCTAGACGAGGGCATAAGGCGAAGAGATGCGGGACACGTGAGTTGCACTTTAAGTCGGAAGCTATGTCCGGACATTGTCGCAAGACGCTACGACCAGCAACTTTGGCGTTAGTCCGGAGAGCTAGTAAAGGATAAGTTAGACATCGTCCAATCCCTCCAGATGGGTAGGTTTATGAGAACTGTAGAGACGCTTCGGCGTCGAGAAATGAGCGTGCCTACAGCTCCGCCACCAAAGAGGAGATTTGGTAGTTGACTTAGAGTCGACGGCTTAACGGTGGCAACAGTTAGTTGCGCATTGCGTAACTAAGTGAGCGTGCCTACAGCTTCGGTACCTATCTGGGACTATTTTCCAGAGCGTGCTGTACGTGTACCCGGGGCAGCTCACAGAAGACACTAGCCTTCTGAGAATCGGATGAAGTCCGTGCAAACGGGCTGATCTGGGGCCAAGACCTGACTGAGAAGGTCCCTGTGCGGGCTTGCTCGCACAGGTTATAGTGCCTTACCCGTATAACCAAGAGGTTGATATAAAGGTTCACTATAAACAAAATTAATGTATGTAGAAAGATATGGGGGCTGTCTGCACAGCTAGACGAGAACAATTAATTGGTAAAGAATTCTCAGAGATCTGGGCAAGGTAGCCCTCAATTATTTGGTAATTAAAATTTCGTTGACACTCCCGCTGATCCGTATGCTACAGACAATAATGATTCCGATTTTAACTGGACGCCTCCTGAGCCAAAACTTCACAAGGGATAGATCACTTTACATAGTACACGTACGTGACTCCGAAATATCAGGAATTATTGGACTATTTTCATGAATAAATAATAAAAAAGTAATTTTGAACATAAATAGAAACTTCTTAATAAATTTTGTAGCAACAAAAACAAAAAAAAATCACTAATGTAATTGTCGGTATTAGTCATTCCATCACACGGTCGGTACCTACAATGATTTTGTATTTTTAATTCTCATTGTAGGTACCGACGGTGGTACTTTAGTTCTAATAATAGTAATAACAACCATTTCCATGTTGTATTTTTTTCATTTGTAAGAGGTGTCACATTACATTACCGGTAATTTTCTTCTATTTGATTTTTGTTTAAAAGCAGAACACGGTATGCGAACTAGTTTTTTTGTTTTATTGTTATAAATATCGCTAAAAGTAAGAAATTGATCTCATTATGTAAACAGCCTTGATCTCTAATTACCAAACTTTCAACATTAGAACATACTGTTATTCAAAATCGATCAGTTTTATTTTTATGGCATCCTAAATGTTATACATGCTGCATTTTGACACAAAAATGGCGGTTACAGTGTAATGCTTCTCAGGTACGGATATAATAATAAGCTATAATAGGAAGCTCTTATATTATTGTACCTGTTTTTATACCTCCATGTTTTTGTTAGAGCCTTGACTTCACCTGTCCTTCCTTTCTTCACCTTTTCCCTGTTATACTGCTACAATAAATTCATGTGAACCGAGCGGACGTTCTGTCCTTACTACTCAACTCCTCGGCCACACAATTACTTTATATACAATTAGATATCTACCAATAGTCTTATATAATTTAATGTTATTTTATCTATTGTAGCTTCTATATTATATTTTAAAATATTATGACATTATAAAAGAATTCCACAATAAAAAAATAATTTAAATCGTATTTATACATATTAATATTATTTTTTGCAATAAATATGTGTTGACAAAACAAATATAACAATAAGGTACATAATAATATATAGTGTGTATGACTAGTAGTAGTCATGCCTACAAGAAGATATCTGAATTACATAATCCACCTCTAAGAAAACTTTTCAGCTAACAAAAAATGCAAAAACCATTTTGTCGTTTGTCAGGGCTCCGTCATTCAACGTCACGCGATAAGTGCCTACGGCTGAGAGTGGCGCTCGGAAGGGTGCCACACACATGGTCGAAAAAAAAACATTGCAATATCTTCAATGCTCTGATACCCAAAGTTGACGTAGGGGAAAGGTGTACCAGATGATCCCCTTAAAGGAGAATAGTGGTAGTTTAAAAAGCGTTGAATGATAGAAATTTTATCTATTTACATGTTGTCTTACTAAAAACGTTTTATTATTTGATCTTTCATTATTATATTTGAATATTTTTAAAACCCTACTAAAGGATCGTCTTGGACACCGGGGTGTCCAAGATGATTCTAAGGGTATGGGCAAGATGGTCCAGTGATCACCTTGCCTCTATTTAGAAAAATTTCTAGGTTTTGGTAGAAACAAACGAAAACAACTACTTTATAGACTTAACAAAGTCCTCATTTATGTAATCTAGGTATATGAAACAACAGTTACGGAACATCGAGAACAAATAATTCTAATTAATTTATATCTTCCAGGTAAACAACCATTAGTGGGCGATATTGTTTTTTATGGCAAGTTGATATCCATCCTCGTCTCCATTTCTTTAATGTACTTTACGAGCTCGATTTCCTGTTTATCATATCTGAATATCTGATGAAAACAGTTGAACTTGAATTGAAATTGAAATTGAATTGAACTGACAGACCCTTTATTTTCACCTTTAGCCCATCTTTTTAATGACATAACGCGTACCTACTGCTAACTAATAGAGGTATGAAAAAAAAAAGTATGAAATTGCCGATTTGTACTGAAAATCTAAATTGTCTATTTTTAAATTTTTAACAAATTTATTTAATCAAAATAGTTGCCATTATTATCTATACATTGCTGCCATCTAATGGGAAGGTTATTAATGCCTTTGCGATAGAACTCCGACGATCTAGACTGCACAAACTGTGTGAAAGCATTTTGTACTGCCTCCTGGGAAGAAAACTTCTTGTCACGTAGATAATTGTCCAAATCACGAAAAAAATGGTAGTCCGTTGGAGCAAGGTCTGGTGAATACGGAGGATGACGAATGGTTTCTAACTGCAGTTCCTGAAGGGTCAAAATGGTTTCTCGTGCTGTGTGAGGTCTCGCGTTGTCGTGGAGCAATAATGGTGAAGATCGATTCATGAGTCGGGGCTGTTTTACTGCTAGTTTTGTCAACATGGTTCGGAGTTCGGCACAATAGACATCTGCCGTTATTGCTTGACCAGATCGGAGAAAACTATAGTGAATAACACCATGCTGAGACCACCAAACAGTTACCATTACCTTTTTATTGGTAAGTTTTGCTTTAGGACACTGTTGTGGCATTTGACCTGGGGTCAGCCATTGCATTTTTCTTTTCCGGTTATCATAAAGAATCCACTTTTCATCACATGTTACAATTCGATCCAATATTCCTTCATTTCTGTACCGGTTCAACAAGGCAACACAAGTTTCAACACGCGTTTCTTTCTGCAGATCAGTCAAATCATGAGGCACCCATTTTTCGTATTTTTTTATTTTATTGATTTGACGCAAGTGAGTCAATATTGTGGGTAAGGTAACGTTAAACCATGCCGTTAATTCCTGGGTAGTTTGACTAGGATCGGCTTCCACTATCTCTCTTAATTCATCGTTATTCACCTGTGTGGGCGGTCTTCCTCGTGACTCGCTCTTTAAGTCGAAATTTCCATCACGAAAGCGTTTAAACCAAAATCGCACGGTGCGTTCATTAGTAGACCCCTCTCCAAACGCAGCATTGATATTGCGGGCTGTTTCTGCCGCGTTAGTTCCGCGTCGGAACTCGTATTCAAAAATCACTCGAATTTTCGCAGTATCCATCTTTCTTGTCTAAATTGAATAACAAAAACAATTGAAAGTCGATATTCAAATGTTTCAAATTAAAAAAAAAAAAAATCACAAACCATTTGAAAAAAGTTTCATTCGAAAACCTCAAACCATGAAGATTCTATGAAAATTCAAAGAACCTATTGCAATAAAACGGCAATTTCATACTTTAACCCCTAATATTTACTTGCCGATCTATGTGGCGTTATACTTTATACGCCTCTAGTTCTTATGATCATAGTCTTACGACCACCCACCACCGCGAATGGTTTTTCTTTTACAATTACGCGGCCTGGTCTAAAACAAGCATTTATATTTGTTATTAATCGAGATCGATCATGTAAACGAAATCCAGTATTCTACTATTTTATTCGTATTGCAAGCTATTTAATTAAGAGGTTTCAGTACTCAGAAAAACATACAAATTAAATATAGTCCGTTAACAATATATGCAGTACAAGATGATCCCCGCGGATCATCTCGTACACCAAAACCATAATCATCTTGCCCCAATTTACTTATTTTTATATTTTGTTCGGCAAAATAACCTGAATGCTGTCTACTGTTACCACGCCTTAAAAAAGTAAATAGAGCATTATGCAAAACCACTAACACAAAAATCTTAGCAATTGATTGCTTAGAATGGAAGTTGCCTAAGCTTGTAATCAATTTTACCTTAGATCAAACTCACACAATTTTTGTTTTTTTTTTTTCCACAAAAATGAACTTGTCACTCACATCGCTATTACGAATTGACTGATGAGATTGAGGTCTACATTTTACCGAAGAAAATATCTAGATGACGTTACCAGTTTCGCTACATTTGAAATGGATCATCTTACCTCCAAGGATCATCTCGTAGACCTTTCCCCTAACTAGAAATCTTTCAAACCAAAATAAAGATACATTCTTTTATGGCAGGCTAAAAGTCACCATCACGGGGTTAGAAAAAGTATTCTTGAGTATTTTAATAATTCTCTGATGATAAATGAATAAATAAATAAATTAGTCATGTATTTAAATGATCCATTATTTAAATTTGCAAAAATAGCAGGCAAAAAGCCTCAACCGTCATCTGTTTTAATGACGATCCCTTTTCTCTGAGACATAAAATAAATTAAATCGATGGATCTTTTAATCTGTTCTGAGCTACACAAACAATTAACTTTGATAGTTTTATATTGGACCTCAAAACTAAGACAAATGAGCATTAAAAATAAATTTTTTATACTTATTTTTAAAACTAAGTAAATGTTGCTTATAATTGTATGCTAATATTATATTAATTATAATGTAATTTGACCTGAAAACATGTTCGGAAACGCAAGCGAATTGGCTTCTGTTTTTTCATAAACTAACCTAACCTGCTGAATGGAGGGCGCAACCAAGCAACCAAGATTTATGAAGAGACCAATATCAAAAGATATACTGGTTATAAAAGTCAGCAATCGTTAAAAGAAAAAATCAATGATAATAATAGAGAATCAAATATTAGTTTTGAATATCAAGTATCAATTAAGTACGCTTAAACATAATAATAGTGTTACCTTGAATGCAGGTCATTTATAGTTTACTCAAGACCAACTAATATAGATGGAACAGTTTCAATAAAAAGAAATATCGTTTAATTTAAATACGCATTGAAAAAAATCGTTAGATCGCATGCACTTTAATCAATGTTCATAAAAAATCGAATCGTAATTTGCATCTTTAGTAGTGAGATTCCACGTGATTGCAAGGTGGATATTGTGTGGAGTTGCCTCTTCTTCGTGTAAGAAAGATTTTTTACATAGCAATTTGTGTTAAATTCGATTTTGTATAGGAGTGATATATGTTACTTGATAATTATTAATAAATCAATGCTTTTGTTAGTGATTAGCTTTTGGGGCAGCTTGTTTTATACAGTTAAAATAGCTGTTACTTTTCGTGAAATATAATCCTTTTAAATGGTTTTTAGACACCCTATATAGGCACGCTTAGGGGCCTTCGCTTCGGAGATATTAGATTACCCTATATACCACCGCGATGGCTCAATGCCAATTCCGGATATTAAGTCTTCGGCGGGCCTTATCGGAAATGCAGGTTTCCTTACGACGATTTCATTTATCGCTCAAAGGCAGACATGGGCCCTGTACTTGTCCCGTCTTTCGCGTGGTTCAGGTCGTTACTTCTCTTGGGCTTTTACCAATACAATTAATTAAAGTAATATTAAAACTGCATTTACTTTATTTGCTTGTTTTGTTTCCGCGTTAGTCTCTACGGGCTCATTGATAACATTCGCAACTTCTTTTTTTTTATATTATATCAAGTGACGGGACGAACAAGCTGTGCCCCTGATGGTAAGCAACACGCAGTGCCACTCAGAGCTTTAAAACACATAGATGTGAGGGGCACTGTCATATCACCTTGAGACATAGGTTGATAAGCCTTATGTGCGTGTAATTTCACCAGAAACGCAGTAATGCTCAAATGGCAGTACTTCCCTGGACGAACTCTTTCACAAGGAGCTCTACTGCTACTTATAAGATTTCCTAGACTGTCTCCGTGGCCGAACGGTTGCCATTGCATGCTGGTCTGCCACGCAGTGGTACCGGATTCGATTCCCGGGACGGGTAAAATATTCGTATGGCCTACATTTGGCCATGGCATTCGAGTTCGGGGCCATGAGCGTTTGCGTTAAAAAAAGGCTCGGCAAACTCATTTTTTGTTGACATTTTTTAATATTAACTGCCTCCATGGCCGAACGGTTACGATGCTGGACTGCCACGCAGACGTCTCAGGTTCGATTCCGGGGCCGGGAGAAATATTTGTATGGCCTACATTTATTTCTCGCGTACTCACGCGTTGAGTGTAATTTGTGTTTGTCTTTGTATGTGTCCATAACACCCGTGACACAGGATTTCCCTAGTGCGGGGCTGTGCCGAGTGTGTGCGTAATGAAAAAAAAACTATACATATAAATATACATATGTATATATTTCAGAATATAGTAGCAGAGAACGGAAACTTTCCAAAAGTGAATGCCACTTGTGCGTTACCCATCGGGGGAGAGGATGTACAACCTGAAGACGTGCCTTATCAGGTTGGTATATATCTTTAAGACGTTTCTCCACTTCTCCAGGACCCGATAAAATTCGGGGAGCATTTCCGGCAACTTGCTCCCCGAACAGTGGGCGTCGCATCGGCGTTGGGTCAACTCCTGCCCAACCTCGGGAGGCCGGAAGCCGTACGGAAGGCTATACGCCGGGGTGACCCGGAGTATGGTCTTATACGGAGCTCCCATGTGGAGTGGGGCCTTATCAGCGGCGACGAAATCGCTCGCTACCACCTCGCGGCGCAGCACATGCGGGACCGGTGGAAAGAGGGCTTGGCGGATCCGACCCATGGAGTTCGTATCATAGGGGCGATCCATCCTGTCCTCGTAGAGTGGGTGAGCCGGTCCCACGGGCCACTGTCGTACCACCTTGTGCAGGTGCTTATCGGGCACGGTTGCTTCGGTCACTACCCGCACGATGTGGCGACGAGGGAACCGTCCCCGTTGTGCAATGAGTGCGGCGCTGCGGAAGACACCGCGCAAGAGGTGTGCAGCCAGTGGGATGAGCAGCGCCGTACTCTGACGGAGACAATAGGGCACGACCTCTCGCTGCCGGGCGTGGTTGCCGCCATGCTCGGTAGCGAGGAGTCCTGAGAGGCGGTGGCCTCCTTTTGCGGAGAGGTTATGTGGCTAAAGGAGGCTGCGGAGCGGGTACGCGAGGACGCGGTGGACGCGCACCAGCTTCAGCGCAGACGTACGGGGAGAAGGCGAAGGCAGTTCGCTGGTCGCCTGATCGTCAAAAATAAAGATCTGATAAATTGCCGGTTCTGCGTTAATATTTGCACACGTCGAACAGTGGATATAAAGAGTCCTTAACTATGTTTTTATACATCTGCCTGGCAGTAATGGAGTGCCGGATCGAGGTACTTGAGCAATATTGTAAGACTTCATCAAAGAAATTTACTGAATTAAAGTCAAAGTCAAATAATCTTTAAGTTATAGGTAAGCAAATTACACTTGAAATCGTCATACTGATTAAACTCTACTGCAACATTCGTAAGGCAGATTCCCTTGAGAAGAATGAGCAAGAAATTCTAGGGGTTGGTCTTTTTAAACATACATTTGAATACATTTATCATTACAATATTTAATTTAAACATCGTAGATCGAAAATACCTGAAAAAGTTAAACGGGTCACTGCCACGGATTTTTGTCGCCCAAGTACGCTGAACAGGTATAATAATAACCTTTAGTATAAAGTTTTTGTTTCACAATTGTTTTAAAACTCGTAAATGGCAAATTTTGATCAATCGGAAACTTATTATAGAAGCATACCTATACATTGCTTCTTAAATGAACTTGACACTTTATGAAGACGACTGTGAAGAACAGCTAGTTTATTTTTATTCTTCGTATTAACGTCATGTCTGTCACTATTTTTCTTAACTTAAATAACATTTTCATAAATGTACTTTGACGTTAGTGTAAGAATGTTAATCTCTTTAAACTTGTCTCTCAAAGACAATCTGGGGCCCAGATTGTAAATTGCCCTAACCGCACGTTCCTGCAAGGCAAAGATTCTATTAATATCGGCGGCATTACCCCAAAGCAAAATACCGTATGACATTAAACTGTGAAAGTAACTGAAGCAACATGCGTGTTATGTTCTAGTGTTTATCTTTGAATATACATTCTGATGTATTTATATTTTACTGGTGTTTCCGAGCAGACAGTGATCAGGGCGATCGAGAAAAAGGACCTGCAATGGGTCGCTGTATGTGGTGGCTGCCTGGTGACCCTCAAACACGTCTTCACGGCCACGAACTGCATGTTCGATACAAAGTTAGTTATTTACTTACAATATTAAATATTAAATGAATTTGTCACTTTGTGAACACGACTTTCTAAAACAGCTGGTTTATTTTTATTCCTCGTATTAATGTTATATCTGTCACTGTTTTCGTAAACTGTAGTGTAGTTGGCTTTGTCTAGTTACGAACTGAAGTCTAAATTGCAAAATTGGCTGAAGACTCGACTACGCGGCTACAGAGGAACTACTTAAAATATGATTACTTACGCAATTACTTTTGGATTTTATATACACATTCAAACACACACACACACACACACACACACACACACACATACACACATATACACACACATATACACACACACACACACAAACACAAACACACAAACACACACACACAGATACGTGCACGCATGAACACACACATACTTACGCCTATTATTTTTTGTGTATTACCTCATAACTATCACTAAAAGTGTATAACCACGTTCGCTCAGTCTCATTTTTATACTTTAAATTTTAAATTAAAATTAAATTTTAAATACAGGCACATATTTTTGGTCCCGCCTAACTGAGCACTGTCTCCTAAGACACAGACATTTGTCTAGTTTACGAGCCAGAGTCCTTACATTTGTTACGCCTCTTCTACCTGTTTGTTTTATATTATTTTATTTTGTTTACATTTCGAACCTGTACATTTCTTCTCTGTGCTATATATAAGGCTAAGGTGTGTAAGTAAGTAATTAATATGGTAAGCTACTATACCAATAACCTAGACTTATACTAGGAAATTCCCTGAGTACCAAATAATTCACTCTGGTGGCAACAGCCAGAACTAGACCAGAATAAATTTAGAAAAGTTCGTTTTCACAGATTCTTCTTCCGGAAATCACATTTAGCGCCCACAAGGCTAATCTCAGGGCCACCGATGTGTGATTTCCAGCTCATGATGTAGATTTAGTTAATTACTTATATTAACAAGTTCGATCTACTCGTCAACATTAATTATTATGAATAGCAGGTTGATTAGTTTAACTTCATTTGTAATTTACTAGCCAAATTAAGACTCTTTGTATGTCTTTGATTCTCAGTAATATTAAAGATGTTATTTTATGTAATAACTGTAGCGCAGTTAGACGCGTTAAAGAAGTAAGGTTTATTACTGCAAGCTTAGATGTAGATAAGTACAATAAACTCACAGATACAGTGATGAGTAGGCCTACAGCACTCCGTCCAGCGGCGTGGTGAAAGTGTCACTAAAGACACACGATTGCAAGGGTTTTCAGACAGTTGTCCAGCAGAAGTGGTAGCGGTTACACGGCCAATCTAGATTGGTAATTTGATACAATTCACAAAACACCTTATCAGTCTTAAACTAATTTTGTTACCAACTTGCTTGCGTGTTTTAGGATACGAGTAATGCCATCTATTTGTACTGCTCAGTACAAATGGTGGTAGTGGTATAGCTGGTGTTGACAACCGACTGACGTTATAATACTAACAATTCCACAACATGACAAGAGTTAAAATTTGACTTAACTGCCTTGTAATAAAAGCTACTTTTACATCCGGTAAAGTTTATATTGTTTTTCTTTTATGATACTAGGTGGTGGGACGAACAAGTCGTGTACCTGATGGTAAGCGACACGCCTGTCCAAGACGCAGTACCACTCAGAGCTTTAAATCGTAAGGATCCGAGGTGTACTGCCACTGCGCCCATCACCCTGGGACATAAGTTGACAAGTCCCATGTGCCTGTAATTTCACCAGCACCCTTACTCTTCAAAACCGGAACACAGTAATGCTGACATTACTGCTTGGCGGCAGAAATATGTAAGGTGGCAGTACTTCCCTGGACGAACTCTCACAATGAGCTCTACTGCTACTAAGTATTAGAAATGCCGAAACGAGAAAGTAGAAACTGAAAAGTCACGAAGCCTGGAAGCCGTAAATTGCGCAGACCAACGGCGGGCTCGTCGGATGACATCTATAAGTTCGGGTTTTACGGAAAACCACCAGTATACGAGAGAGCAAGAAATTAGAGATTTCCAATATTAAATTGGCAATGACTGATAGTAATCATAATGGTGAATCAATCTGAAATTTGTTTTCGTTTTGCAGTGTATCCTTCATGGACATGCGCGTGGTAGCTGGAACACGAACATCCAACGCAAACGAGGAAGAAATGCAGTCAGAAAATTGGCGAAATGTTGCCACCTACTTCGTCCATAAGGATTACGCCAATCTGAAGCTGAACAGGGACCTGAGCATTATCGAGGTGACGTAAGTTCGCACATCAACAATGTCTACAGATGTTTGACTTCGTAGTGATTCGTGACATTTTTGCTATTGAAAAAATATTACATTTTTGGCAATTAAATCTGTGAAACAGCAGAAGTATGGGATAGAAAGTCAAATTCTGAACAACAAATAAACACCTTCGTTCACAGTCGTATACTCAACTCTATGGCGTCCTCTGGTATAGTCCGAATAATCGCAACTATGTTTGATATTACTCTTAATAAGTATTAAAACAGAAAATTGCTAAATGACGATTAACTATTAAAAAACTACATTTTTAAAACCAAAGTAGCACGCTTGACGTGAAGTGCAATCAGAAACCATTTATTTAAAAAGAAAGAACATTTGGCATGTGATGTATTTATTATGCTCTCCATAATCATAACCGGAAGCTGGAAGAGGAAGCTAGCACCTGTTGCGTCCCATTTTCGAAATAAAAAAAATGTAGCACGGAAACATTAACATTTCAATGTGGCTACTCCGGTTGTATGCTAATGTTTATCCACGTTAAACATTTAATTTTTTAATTTTTAACCTATCCTGTGATATCGTTTATAGAAAAAAATGAGCAGTGGACTTGCTGGAACTCGACGGTGTCTAATGCGTAGTTAATAATAAATATCCTGTACACCGTTCAAAACATTATAGTCCAGGTTGTTATCGTATTTACGTGGTAATGGATATGTAGCGAAACCACACACTGCGAAACGCCGTGTTACTAAAGCTGGTCATGATTGTTTTCTGCAAAATAGCGCCAGAAGACAATTTGCAAGAAGTTCAGTTTCTCGCGGACCGCTTGGTGTTCCAAACCCAAGGCTCAAGAATATTTTTTATACAAAACATCATGTTATCAACATAATATGTCTCACTGCTGCGAACGGTTCCTGTTAGTAGAAAGGTATACATAATTTTATTATAAAGATATAATACATAATACGTCATGCTAGCCCAAAGCGTGTTGGAGATAAGTGATATTTTCCTTTTTTTCGTATATACTAGAACGATATATACTTATTGTATAAGTTGATGATCAATGATGGAAAAGGGAAGGCGGAATTAAATCGAGAAATTTCATCGCACTCTTTCCGTGATATATCTTTGTACCAAACCGATAAACAGGCAACTTTACGGTGATGTTCAACGCACTACAGCTTGGCCTCTATTAATTCCGAGTCACACGAGGCACGCTTGTCGACTGAATCCAAAGTGGTCAGTTTGTATGTAGCAGAAATTGATATGGTGAATTGGTATGGTGAAATTACAGGCACATGGGACTTGTCAAATTAATCTAAAACTAAAACCTCAGGGTGACGGGCGCAGTGGCAGTGCCCCTCAAATCTATGCGATGTAAAGCTCTGAGTGGCACTGCAACTGTTACGGACAGGCGTCTAGCTTACCATCAGGCGCACGACTTGTTCGTCCAGTCACTTGGTATTATAAAAAAAAGCCATTCCATGGGTGGCAGCAGCACTCCATACATGACCGGACTTGTGCTTGGTACGGCTGAATCATTGTCCCGGTGTGTAGTAACGCCTCACCTTGGAAAGGATGCCAAGCTTCCTGACTGCATTTTTGACCGTGGATTCTATGTAAGGTTAAATTGGACGACAGGTTCATTAAAAATAGCTGGAGACAGTCGGCTATCGGTATGGATATGTCACGAAAAGTCAATTTTCCTGATATATATCCGTTTTATGGAGAATAGACACGCCTGCGTTTCGGTAGCGTTAAATTTGACAAGATTGGCATCGCGCCATCGGAGGCCGCCTTAAGTGTCAAATCCAAACGACTAACCATGGACTACTATAGACAAGACTGGATTTCCTTTCCGCTAACCCTTGCATTCGTCAAGCACCTTTCTACAACTGTGCTGTCATCAGCATACGCAAAAATTTCTGGAATTAACATATTGATATGCAACAAAAAGAGAGTTGAAGGCAGTATGGAACCCTGAGGAACGGCATCTATCGCCCGATGTTCGGAAGAGTAGCCTTCTAAGACCACTCGAATCGAATGTGCCCTCCAGAAATCTGAGATCCAATTGCAAAGGTCTACTGACCTTGAAGCCCATAAGTGGGTAGCTTGCTCAAAAGGCTTGCGTACCCAGACCCTGTCAAAGGCTTTAGAAAGGTCCAAAGATACTGCAAATGCTTCGCCTGGCAGTGCACCTTCTCTATAGCCTCGCTCCATACGTGACAGGCACACACAAGAAGATCCCCCGTAGATCGCCCTCGCCGGAATCCGCACTGGCGATCACTGAAGAGGTTGTTGTCTTCAAGGTAAGACAGGAGACGCTTATTGAGTATGCGTTCCATAGTCTTGCATAGTATGAAATTTACTGAGATAGGTAGTTATGTATATTTCACAGGGTCAGCTCTGCTTGCTTTTTTTGGCACAGGTTGTATGTTTGCAAGCTTCCACGACCTGGGAACTGCACGAGTCTCAAGTGAGAGGCGATACAGGCGATACACGATCCTTCACCATTGGCCATTTGGTATTGCCACTAAACATTCAGATTTGTATGTAATAATTTAGAAATTTAAGTCAACGGTACATGGCGCCGTTCTCTCATTGGGCTACCACCGCTCCATAAAAACTTCTAGTAGTTAATGGTGCTCTTTACTAATGGCTACCGTTTAGATTTCATCCGTATTCGCAAAGTACACGTGTTTGAAAAGTTCCAGATAGGCAATGCCGTCTCGAGAAACGAGGTCCATTCATACCAAGGCCGGATATAGAACTAATGATCATCCCAAACTTGTTGCAAGGGAGATATGAATTTCTGTTCGTCGCCTTCGGGAACACGACATCAGAGTTTTGGGACGGCCGTTTCTATTCATCCGGCCTAGACCCATTGAACACGTTTGGGACACATTGTAACTAATTTTGGCAAATTTACGTCAGATATGACAACAGAAAACGTACTTTTTTAGCATTTATAAACATCCGCAACTACCAACACCAGTGAAACTTTGACACGTTCAAATTATTGAATTTCAATTATAATTACATTATTGATTCCATGAAATTGATTCCTTTTGGTACGATTTAGTGTTTTCGTTTATTTTATCACACCATCGCGTTTTATATTACAGAGCATAAAATTAAGATTGTTTCCATATGTAACATTTGTATAAAGAAATTGAAAATAGTTAACGTAAACAACAATGAAATGTTAAATATCCCTTGACTTTATTGATGTGTGTATAATATGTATGAAGCATGAAGAACATTGATTCACATTCCGTGTTTGAGTATTGAGTGAACGGTTAGTTATTTTTTTACAGTTACAAAAACCATTCGCGCTGCAGCCGGCAGTCATCCCAGTCCGCATGCTCACCAAGGAATTGGGCTGGCGCGTGATGCCAGGCACCATTTGTCAACTCACCGGTTTCGGACAAATGGATAATAGCACTACACAGGTTAAAGTGTTTTGTAGCAAAGTACTTACACTTTTTTTTTGGATTAGATGCACTCAACGTCAACAAGAGCGTCCTACCTCCCAAACACATTTTCAAAATATCAGCACAATGAACGAAAACAACTTTATCTCGATTAGTTTAAATTGCCCTTTTCATTGTTTTAAAAGCTTAATAAAAAAGAGAGGGCGAGTCTTTGGGGTTGAGTTGATTATTGTTCAATATTGGTAGGACCACTCACAACAGCATTTTGTTAAGTACAGTAAGTACTGTACCTACCGCCACACATACAAAAATTCAGCTGCTTAATTTCGACGCTTCAGGAAACATATTAGTCTTATTGACACAAACAAAATAGTCTTGTTAAAAATTGAAAGTGAGTATCCTTACATTAAATGGTGTTCTCAACAATAAAATAAAATAGTTCCATTACATTTTTTTAAAGAGGCAAGCACGTAATCATTAACTGCGTCCGTGGCCAAACGGTTACCGTATTGAACTGCCACGCAAAGGTCGCGGGTTCGATTACCGAGCCGGGAGAAATATTTGTATGGCCTACATTTATTTCTCTCGTGAGTTTGGGTATCACGTGTGGTTGTCTATGTAGGTATTTATAACCCCGAGGCTATGAAAACAAATTTACTTATCTAAAAAAACTGACCTCAAAAGTACGTGGAATTACGTCCATTTGCTAGGTTTTATTGAAATATCCCCTAGTTCGCCACTATACAGGACTTGACACTGGAGACAATAAAAATAGGTTCTCACTACGAAACTACTCAAAGTATATTGAGAGAAAAACGCCTTGAATTGAAGAAATAGCAAAATGAAGCATTAAAGTAATTGCTCCTAAATTAAAGTTAGGCGCTATTTATAAAAATGAATCTTCATGCGTGAACAGCCATCCTTCGAGGTGGATGATTTTCTTCAAAATGAAATGGGACCACTGTGGAAGTACCCCCTTTCCAACAAAAAAGAACCATGAAAATCGGTTCACAAATTTTAAAGGTTCCGGAGTTATCGCGTAACATACATACAAAAAAAAAGAAAAAAAAAAGAACACAGTCGAATTGAAAACCTCCTCCTTTTTTGAATTCGGTTAAAAATTAAGCGACGCCACGGTCGGCTACGCAAATAAGTTACGAAAGTGGTTACAATAGTTTAATTCTTATTTTCTTTAAGCGTCGTTAAAAATATTTATGTAATATTGCTACAGCGATGCGAATTCCACAGATTAAATTGCGTGTACTTTACTCAACTACGAAAAAACACATCGTTATTGGCGCGCAAATAATGACTCCCGCGATGTGTTTTTGAAAGGACCGATTGTGTACATTTAACAACGTCAAATACACGTCCGCAACGCACAAGACTTATTTACTTATTCATTTTTGGCGCTAACAGCTTCAAAACAAATATCAATATACAGCCAACTACAGTTTTCGAGAACATACGGGAAACCAAATATGAGCACTAAATATGAACAAACAATAAACACATACGCAATAAGCACTTACATAAAGAAGGCAACGTAATACCTGCGTCATTAGAGGCATGAATTACTCAATATGACTTCGAGTTTATGCTTTCGTCCATTCACGTTTTAATATAGTCTTAATAACAGCCAGATCCCTCCACTAACTGCAACAGGACGATAGTATGTTGTAGTACGCGTATATAATATTAAAAGAAGTATCACCCAATAAGCATAGTACAAAAAAGAATGTTCGGTAACTCCATTAAAACGTACTAGCGCGGCTTGCATGTGTACACGCCCGCCGTGCGCCGTGTACAAACGCACACATTTACACTGCATTTAACAAATATTATTTCAGTATAGCACGATAATACTGTGCTGAACCGGACTGACTGACTTCGGTGGTCAATTTTTTTTTTGTTAATTTTAGGAAAACCGTTGAGCGGGAAAGAAGATGAACTCAAACTTACATAAGATGCCGTTAATTGGGCAACTAGATTCGTAACAGTTAATGACAAATTTTATTCACCGAATTCAGCTATCACCGAAATCAGAATAATTCAACAAAAGGCACAATGTTTGTGTTAAAAAGGCAACAAAAACATTCGATAATCTACATAAACATTTACTGATATGACTAATTATTAAATCAAGCTTTAAAACTAAAAATTGTTTCTAAATCGACCAGAACAACGCAAACAAATTTCACATTATAGCTACATAGGGCGCACTATAAGTTTCCGGAACTGGACACTTACATAAACAATATTTAAAAAATAATTACAACATTTGAAAATGGAACTCTTTGGCTGTAGAACACAGTTTGTTTCATCTGACTGTCACTTGTTTTTACATTGTGGCGTCATTTTAGAAATTGGTTGTCTACATCACCATGGATTTAACTCGTGAACATTTTCGTAGTATAATTTTCTACGATTTTAAGTGTAATTTAGCAACTCAGCGGAGCTTTGCTCGGCATCATACTGCTTTTGGCGATGAAGCACCTTGCAAGACGACTATTTATAGCTGGTTTGCAGAATTCAAACGCGGTCGTGTGAATCTCAGTGACGAATTTCGTGATTGTCGCCCTTCCACTGCTGTGAACAACAAAAACATCGATGCTGTGCGCCATATGATCAAATGAGACAGGCATGTGACATACCATGAGATTTGGGCATCTTTAGGCATAGTCATGAATCACATACATTCAGTATTACACAAACATTTGGGTGTGAAAAAGCTGTGCTCTCGGTAGATCCCACACAATTTAACTGAGGGTCAAAAAACGGATCTCGTCACTTGACGCAATGCCATGCTTACCAGATTCAACGAATGGGCGTCAAATTTGGTGTGGGATATCGTAACAGGTGACGAAACATGAATTTGTAGTTACGATCCCAAAACAAAGCAGCAATCGAACGTATGGGTCTTTCAAGATGAGCCGAAACCAACCAAAGTGGCGCTCGTGCAAAGTGCCCCTAAGCAGATGATTGATTCTTTTTTTAATAAAACTGGACACGTGGCTACTGTTCCTTTGGAGAATCGTTGTACCGTGAATAGTGATTGGTACACGACCATTTGTTTGCCGGAAGTTATTGACAAACTCCGTAAAAATAACCGTAAAAATAACCGTAACATCTTGCACCACGATAATGCCAGTTTTCACACGGCCAGACAGACAAATGAATTTTTGAAGGTGAACAACGTTGACCTTATGAGCCATCCCTCGTACGGTCCCGACCTGACACCTTGTGACTTTTATTTAAAGAAAGCTTTTCAAAGAAAATATGGCCTCGATGGCAGTTTGTTCCGTCTTCGGTGGAAGCTTTTCTGAATTCGGTGGCATAAAATCCACCGAACCAAGGTCACGGGATTCAGAATATATACATATGTTATGTCATGTTATGTTATGTTATGTTATGTTACGTTACGTTACGTTACGTTACGTTGCGTTGCGTTACATTATATTATATTATGTTGCGTTGCATTGCGTTACGCTGCGCTGCGCTGCGCTGCGTTGCGTTGCGCTGCGTTGCGTTGCGTTGCGTTGCATTGCATTGCATTACTCGTAAACAACAATACTTGTAAAATCAATAAATTGTTATTATATTCCAGTTATTACAACATATATTATAAAAAATATTACTTTGCAACCATAAAATTTAGTTTTTGAAAAATCGTATTACTCCCAATTCAAAAATCCACCGAATTAGATATTTACACGCAAAAAGTCCTAAGTAAAAAATAAAAAGTCCTAAATCGGCAACAAATCATCCACCTGTTCTCTCCAGCCGCATCCATCATGGACGAATAATACGAACGAATTTCGAAGCTTCTAAAATGTTTCACTTGTGACGTGTAGCGTGACTTACTAACGACCATCGAATTCCCGCGTAAACCTACGACACTCAGCAATCTTGGTATTGTGATAAAACTATTGTCTAGTTTATTGTGAAATTCAGATTATAAGTATTATCACCTAATTTATTATACGTAAACTAAAGTCTAATATTGATATACGATTTTAATTTTGAGAAAATGACACTTTGTGTCGGACTCTGCCTTCGGGACACGCCACCATTGTCAGGTTTTAGGCATTTCGGATTTTTTTCGATTAGGTCCGAAAAATTTTGTTGGGAAGATTTTATGCTCTCCAGTTAGATTTCGGCCTGTATTATTTACTGTATTTTTTGTAGATTTTTGTTTTGATAAATAAGTGGAGTTTAGTGCATGAACACACAAAATGCGGCTTTAGAGAAATGCCCTAGAGCTCCTTGTGAAAGAGTTCGTCCAAGGAAGTACTTACCTATTTCTGCCGCCAAGCGTATAGGATCATTACTGCTTTCCGGTTTGAAAGGTAATGGTGCTGATGACATTACATGGGGGGACTTGCGAACTTATGTCTCAGGGTGACAGGCGCAGTGACAGTGCCCTTCAGATCTTTGCGATTTAAAGTTCTGAGTGGCACTGCAACTGTTATGGACAGGCGTGTCGCTTACCATCAGATACACGACTTGCTCATACTGTCACTAGATATTTTTAAATAAGGGCCGACCATGTGATAGTGGCCTTACTTGTTCTTATTATACTATGCAATAAGTCTGGACAATCTAGAATAACCGTTTACTAAGTTTAGAATGCTGATCTTTACAACGTGGACTCGAATGAATTCTAAGACTTTCCCAATTTATGGCCCAAGAATTTCATAAACGCTGTAAATTTTAAAAAGATTCATTAATCTTGTAGGCAGAAAGGTTAACATTAAGGCTGCAACGAGTTTGTCTCCGGGTGTTTTCGTACGATAAATGCTCGTGGTTCTACGACACTACATACGTGCCACCGACGTCTTTCTGCGCTGGAGGAGAAGTCGGGCCATGCAGGGTAAGAAGTCACAAGTATTTCTTCAGTCTTCAATCTCCGATTTTTAGTTTCACATTGACCTTCTTGTGTAGACATGATTTGCCAAATTTTTTTTGTTCATTTAAGCAATTTCATAACAATTGACACTCAAGCTGTTATAATAATAAAATACAAAACAATACAAATCTTAGTAGGTAGGTACATTACAGCAGTATATTGTGGGAGCAGGTGCTTTATATAGATCTTGCACCTGTATTACAAGTCACCAGGCCCCACCCCTTGAATAATGAGACTTAACATGACTAAGTAAGAGTGCGTAGTAGGTGAATAAACTTATTAAAGTAAAATAAAAGTACAAACCGAAAACTAGGACTAAACAGTACTTGTAATTAGCGTGCTAAGTAGATGCATCTGCGTGTGTGTTGTTTGCGTGTAATGTGGGTGTGGTTTTTGAATATGTGCCTATATAACGTTTATCTGTGTACTTGGATGAGAAAACTCCAGTTTTAGAATAGGGTTAGTGAGCTGTTTAGCTCTTTCAGGTTGTTTCTATCCGTAATATTTGAAATAAATACATATTGTTCGATAAATGAATGTAATAAAGTAATAGCCGTAGTAGTCTAACATTTGGCCTTCCGCCTCTGAAGGAGAGGGCAGCACCACTGACTTTTACGGAATTTATGTGCGAAATTTGAAATGTACCATGAACTTTTCGATGAAGGAAGACATCGTGAGGAATTTAATGATTTATTTTTAATTACCAATCCGCACTGGGCCCGCGTGAGCACGACAGCCCAAGCCCTCCTATTATTGAGAGAGGCCTGTGCGCAGCAGTGGGTCCATATGTACGCTGTTGAAATTACATGAACATGTGTATTATATCTTTGTTATTTAATAATGTATGTGGTACTGCAACTGGACCATCTGTTCATCCCGTTACTTAGATTATATTAAAAACAGGTGTCAACTATTTTTGCAAAGAGCACCCCCTGGAGTTTTTGCTTGCCTTACGAATAAGTAGTAGAGTTTGGTCAAAGTGACAATTTCAAGTGTGATTGATTTAGCTATGAAATAAAAATGGTTTGAGTTTGATCAAGGATAAGTATGACGTCGCAGTCAAATTGTTTGTTTATTACATTTCTTGCAGATGCCATACGGATATATGTTTTTTTTATTCACCAGGGCCAACCCGGAAGCCCCCTAATTTGTAAAGGCGTCTTAACCGGCATCGTGTCCGATGGCCTAATCTGCGGGAACCACCCAGGAATCTTCGCAGATGTCCTCACGTATTCCACGGCAGTCTCGCGGGGCGTCGTCGTACCCTTCAATAAATACCTCGCAGTAGGAAACGGAGGAAGAGAATTTCGACCTGTCCATTTGCTTTTCATTTCTTTGCTACTATTAAACTGCTGTATGTGATTCTTTTTCATAAACTTCGTGTCCGTTGCCACTCACTACGCCTTCCTTCGGGATCAATGAGGAGGTCTCCTTCTTCTTTATACAATTATACGAAGCCGGATATAGTTCAATACATGACTCCCAGTATTAAATCAACACAACGCGGCCGATCCATTACGTTTGTAATATTTTGAAACTCCAAGGGGCTCCCCTTGTCTATGGCACTTTGTGATGGTTTTGAAAAGGCCCGTTTTATTGGCTTATTCCAAGTTGTCACCGCTGGCCTTGTTCCCACTAGCGACAAATGGGGAACAAAATCCCATATGTTACAGGGTGGTGACAAATGGGATAAAAAAATCTGTTGTTGCCACTGGCGACAGCCCCATATCTTTCTACATTCGTTTTTAGCAGTCTACATTATACATCCTCCCTACCGACCCTGACGGTGTACGAGAAGGGTACTATAACCTGTGCGCGCATAGGAACCCTATAAATTCAGGTTCTGACACCAGATCAGGTAGCGTACAGGGTTGTCACAGACCTCTGTCACTTGACTTCATCCGGTTCTTCGAGAGGCTAGTGCCTCGAGTGTGCCGGCACAGGTTCACGTACAGTACCCTCCCTATTTTCTAGATAGGTACCGGAGCTGTAAGGCACGTTCACTTCCCGACGCCGCAAAACGACGTCTCTCCAGTTCCCAATAACCTAAGAGGCTGGAGGGACCGGAGGATATCTAGCAATCGGCACCATCGAAAGGGAACAAAATAAAATTCGAGTTTAACAGTTTTTTATTTGTGTTATATTTATAATGTTCAGACTTTCTGAATAATTGTCGATGGCGGCAATAAACAAACATTAAGTGGATTTTTTTTTTATTCCATTTGTTTTTCACCACTGGTAACTACTGGGATATTTTAAATTCCAATTGTCGCCAGTGGCAACAACAGATCTTTTTATCCTATTTGTCACCAGTGGGAACAAAGCTTGGAGGATGGAAAAAAAATAAAAGAAAGCCAGTTGTGACAACTGGGCATAAGCCGTTTTATTTCATGTAGAATAATAAAGATAAACAAAACAACTCTATGCTAGCTACTTAACTAAACTAAGTAACACTAAAATGAATAGTTAATGGCATAAGACTCGCTACACACTCGAATAATTTATTAGGATAAGTTTGATGTCGTAGATGGACTGTTCGTGTGTTATATTTCTTGTGTACGAGAAAGGAAATTCGTTGCGCCACTGATAATGAGAACTGATGATTAATAACATTGACTTACAAATAAATGGACGACGGGTCTAATACAAAAACCACGAAAAAAATGTCCCAAGTCAACCTATTCGAAATTTAAATTGTTATGTCATCGCAGTATCGCGCTGTCCGTAGAACAAATGAAGACTAAAGCGGAGTGTCGCGCTCTGTATACGATTTTAGCGCCTTACAAGTGCGGACACTTTTTAGCGCGGACCCGACGTCCATATAATTGTAAGTCAATGATTAATAATGAAAAACGAATGATGATTAATAATTAAGTTATAGAACATTGACAGGTCAATGATATAGAGAACATTAAAATGGGCTAAACCTGCAACGTAGCAGCACGTGTGCTCTTAACTCGGCTAAATGTAAGACCCGAAATATTACTTTAAACTGAAAAACCTACAGACGTACTTCAAAATAGTACATTGTGTATTAAGGACGTTTTTATTCTTTTTTTTATCAAAAATGAGTGCGTTCAGTTTACGATAAATAAGAAATTACGATTAAGGAATTATTAAAATAACGTAGTAACTCGAGTTTTGTAATTTCTTTTACCGTCCGTGTTACATACAATGTTTTTCATCACATTTGCGAGGAAATAAATACAATGTTTATTTTTTGCGTCAATAAATATTATTCACAACAAAACAATTATGGATTTTGCAAATGGCGGGTTTTTTGTTTTGTCTTTTTATCAACAGGTGGCCAGCCAACTATTCTTCCATGATAATACAACTCGAGCTAAAATACTGTAAAAAGCATAAACGCATACAGCCATGATGGATTGTAAAAAAATTCGCAAAATGTTTATACAGAAAATAATTAAAATCAACTATAAAAAATTCTTAATAATAAGTATTTAGGTAGTA